>NW_019384584.1:2542-46645 GCF_000671375.1 Centruroides sculpturatus | reverse complement strand
CAGTGTGTCAGTGTTTCCAACCATTCAAAGAAAGGAACTATATGCAAAGTCCCCAAATTTTAGGATCCTACCACATATTTTTTAATTAACCCTCTCATAATGTTTCTAATACTTATTTTTATATTATTGTTATTGTAATGGACAGAAATTACATAAAGATGAGCTCTCAAAAGTTATTTAGATTGCCAAATTTCTCATATTTTAAGCAAATAATTTGTAATTTTATTACTTTCTAATCAGTCATTAAAGCTTTTTTTTTATATATTTAAAGTATATAAAAAAAAATTTGTTTTTGAAAGAATACTGGCTCAAAATTATGCAGTAAAGGCTCTACCTGTACATGATGAAGAAGTGCTACTGGCTTGGGCAGCTGCTAATGCTGCAAGCTGCTGTATATTGAACGAGCTCATACCTACAGAGAAAGAAAACAGATTAACTAGAAAATGTTACAATGCAAAAGTATTACAGCTTAATTTGTCGAAGAGACTTTTCACAACAGAATAAAAAACATTAAACAATTTTTGAAGTCGAGAGAGAAAAAAACAATAGTCATGCTTTATAAGTAAAAAAAAAACATTCATAATTTTTATATTTTTATACACAAAGAATCTTAGTAAAAATCTTTATGAAAATCTAGATTATGCATTTAACAAGACTAAATAATAGTCTACAGAATTCTTGAGAAAGCATGCATAAACGAAAAAAGCACTAGAAATATTAGACTAAACCTATTTTTTCAGTAAATAACAAACATACATTCTTAGAAAATATTCATGTCAGACTATAAAACTGTAAATATTTTTGTGTGCACAGATTAATGGTAATTAGTTTTAAACAGAAATTTAGTTTTATGTAAAACAGCTTATTGTGACCAAGACAGTAACACAGATTCATCTTTTTCTCCACGTGGTTTATAGATACTGCACCTTTGAACAAATATCTTCTATCCTGATAAATAGTAAAATTTGAACTTTACATTTGGCTTTTGATTTGCAGTATCATTAACTGATACACCAGAATTTCTCAAAAACTATTTAACTATCTCTATTCAATATTTATTAGCATTTCATTTCACATAACATAATCCACAAATTTTTAATTTAAAAGATTTAAAACTTAAGAACCTGTTGACTTAATAAAACTCCAGCATGACTATTTTTATAACACAATATATAGGCATCTGGATCGCAGTCGTTCAAATATAATAATTTGCCAAATTATTCCAATTAGTTTTGAGAATAATGATAGATCGAAAACTTTACGCCACATAAGAAGCATATTTTTGTTCTAAATATTTTCACTAATAACAATTTTTGCAGAATGGCTTATTAACTTTTCCAGTTTGCAATCAGAAAATTTATGAATACAACACAATTATTTGTATACTGTATTTTCTGTAAATTACTAAATATTTTATAAAAATTACTATTTTTATGCTTCTTGTAATGTAAGTAAACTGAAATAAAGAAATATGAATTAGTTTTTTAAAAGTATAGCCTGAAAAATTAATTAAATGATCAGAAGGATATAATGATAAGTAGAAGGCATATCATCAGTTTTCAATTAATTTAATGATTAAATTATTTAAATTTTTTGATTAACTGACTAAAAACTTAAGTCAAATATCTTGATACAATCCTTTCCAAATAACTATATGGCTGTATAAACTAAATCAATATAGATATGTTTTATGATACCATCAAATTCAGTAAAACACATTGCCGTGTTATATATTCATCAAAATAATAACCATTACTTTAGGAACTTTTCATTGATTATTTGTAAAACAATTTCATCTTTATTAAATTCTATTCTAATAACAATTGCTCTATTTTAAATTATCATGAATTCGGAGAATATTTTAGTATTCTAACACAAGTTGTTTGAATGTAGATATTGAGATTTTTTACCTAAAGTAAGATGAAAAATGTTTTACAAATATGTAATAAACAATTCCTGAAGTAATAGCTACTATTTTGATGAATGTATTGTCTTACCAAATAAATAGATTATTTTAGCTATAATCTATCAAAATTTGTTCCTGACTGTGAAGATAGTATGTAACATTGTTTATCATTTCTTAATTATACATCTAAAAATGTCTGCCTTAACCCACGATTATATGCAGTAGTGACAATTTTCTGCACATAATAGTTCTTGCAGTAATTTTTAATCAAATTGACTTAGGTGTTCTACCATGATATTCTTATGCCACATGCTATCCATAACCATATAAAAATTTTAATTGAAAAACTTTTTTCACTTACCATAGGCCCTCAAAAATAACCTCTGCAACAATTTGCTACTGTGTGCATGTTTTTTGATACAATTTTCCTCCCCACAATCACATGTAAGACAGTGATTTTCCAATCTGATATAAGTTTTTGGTGCTGTCAGTCACAGAGACTTCTAAAAATTGCCACAAAAGAGAATTATGATGTCATGGATGTTTGCCAACTATGCACAATGTCATGATATGCCAATCTGCAAGTTGCTAATACATTGAATGCTTAAGCCTAGAGCATTATGATGTTCAATAATTTAAACTTTTTTGAAGCTTTACATCATACCCAAAAATACAGGAAAATCTTTTTCTGGTCTTTTTAAGAAATACCTCAGCCCACCCTTTACTCATTTCCAGCTTAATTTGTTTCACATTAGTTCACACTTTTGCAAAGTTGGGGAGGCTTTCTATGGAAGAGGAGTTAAGGACATTGTTCTATAAACAAAAGAATATCTTGTAAGCTGAACAATGAATAATTTGGCATGTACAGAGAAAACACATCACAGAATTTTTCAGAATTACCAAATAGAAGGAACAACTGTGAGGCAAAATTATGCATGAAAAATAAGCAGAAAATTGCCACCTTAGGCTTACAGCTATGCTAAATGGAAACTACATGTCATCATGGGTTAATATTCAAAAAGATTTACATAATTAGCAATGTAATCACATTTTAAATAGGAGTTGTGAATTTGAATCTTTCTCTTATCTCTATTATTTTCTCTAGACCCTTCTAAATTAATCAATCAAAAAATTTAGGTAATTTAATCATTAGATTTACCAACAGATGGTGACCTTTACCATCTTTAGAAGCTAATTATTTCCTAATTATTGTATAATAATTCAGCAAAGTAATTATTACATTTGAATGCTTACTCTCAAAATATTTTAATACTTCATTTTAAACACAAAATTGAAAATAGAAAGGTAGTTTCCAAGTTTTCCTTTGGTAAATTACTATAGGTATAAGATATAGATTATTATTATTATTATACATATATATAATATTATATTATATTCTTTTAGGGTTATTTTTTTTGCAAAATTGTCAATTTAGAAATAAGAATGTATCAAAGTACCAAATCAATATAGTTGTGTCCAGTAACAATCAATTGTCAGTCTTGATGCAACTTTTGAAGATTAAACAATTGCTAACTTTTTCCTATTTAAGTCAAAGAAACAAATTTCTAATTGCATAATTTATGGGAATGAACCTATTTTCTCTTGTGTTTCAAAAGTACGAATAAAAATTGCCAAGAAATGACAATCCATTTTACTTTTCTGAACCATGCATTTTTCCAGTCTGACCAGATTTCAAGTATATCAAATTTCTTATTTGTTAGATAATGATTAATCAATCTTTGAACTTCCTCTTCTTCCCATTCTTATTTCAGCAAATTTAAACTATTTCTTTTGTCATTACACAAAAACAGGATGAATGCTAGGCATTGTACTGTACATCCTGTTTTTGTCAAACTGAGCTTTACATCTCATGTAACTAAATTAGCTCATCATAGAATATAAAAGTAAACAGATTTTTTTTCTGTAAGTTTTTACTTACAAAATATTCATTTTAATGCATCATTAAATTTGTTCTAGGATTTTATAATTTACATTTTATTCCTGCATTCACCAACTACAGAATCAATTATGTTTGATAAAAAATTCCCAAAAATTAAGCTACAGCTGCAAAAACAATCATTACTGCACTTGCAAATATTGATTTAGTAAATAAAATTTCCCATTTCTAAATTTATATTTCCCTGGAACTTATTAAAGTTACTGGATTTAAAAAAAAAACTATGCTTGTAAGCACGTGAGTGTATGTTTTATGCACACCATAAACACAAAATTATAATATAAATAAGAAAGAAAAAATAATAAATAAATGAAAAAGTAAACTATCTTACCTCCAGACATTTGTAACAAATTGTTAAAACTTCCAAAGGCACTATTCTGTGTAGCCTGCTAGAATTTAATTTAGTAAATTAGCCAATTTTTAAATGAAATACCTTTTAAAAAATTTAAGAATTAAATGATAAGACAATTAAGTATAAATATTAATTAAAAAATAGGAAGAAAATATATAAAATCTATCAAATTTTCCAATATTCTGTCAAAAATTAAATGGATGTAATACTTTAAATAATATATACTGTAAAAGTATTTTTTGATTATTTTAAACTTTCCCAGAGAAATAGAATTCTCATTTTATAAAAATAGCAAAATAATTAATTTACTTAATTAAATATTTTTTATCCTTTTTTTAATTATTATTATCGATTTATTTTTTATATCAGTGATTTGTAACTTTGAGATAGTGATACACAATTTTCAGTGGCACACAGGTCAGCATCACATTAAAAGGAACACACTTACATAAATACTTAAATTGCTACATTAAAGATTTTCAATTTTTTATATAAAAAATAAAATTATTAATAAAAATAAGTCTTAATAATGCTGATTTTTTTTTAAATTTCATGGCACATTTGAAAACCAGTTTTAGATGAATATTTCAGCAACAACAAGACAAGCAGGTGAAAAACATTTTTGTTTATAAATTTTCTAATATTTAATTGCAAATATTTTTCATCTATAAAAATACTTAATAATTGTATCAATACAACTCTATGATTTCTGTCTCAGAAAATATAATTTGAATTTAAATATATTAGAATTACCTTAGAACTTCTAACAGTTTAGTGGATATTATATATTTTATTATTGTGTCAGTTCACTGGAGCCAAAATATTTTAATACAAAAAATTTTGGTAGACCAATAAATTATTACTGTACTCTAAATTATGCATAACTTTATGAACAATTTTTACAATTGAACTAGTAAACAAGTAAATAAATAGCTGTTTTCTACCTTAATTACTTTGTGTTAATAAATGTTTTATACATGCAGAATCTGTTAAATAACTTAAATAAATTTCATTTTCTAATATTATTTTACTAGAAATGTAATGTATAAAATCAATGTTGAGAAAATTTGTACTACAAATGTCCCCATTTTCATCATTTTGAAATTTAATGACTATTTATAAAGCTGTAAAGAAAATAACCAAGTAAAAATATTAACATATCAACAAAAACCACATTAAAACTTTGAATTTCAGTTTAATACTAGTTTTAAAAAAATTCACTATTCAATAATTTATACATTATTATTCTGCATCTCTCCATTTTCGGGGACCACCTTTGTTCCCGAAGCACTGGGACAACACCTATACTTATAATTTGTATCACTTACTGTCAAATACTGAGGGTTGAGTGCACCTACGTTAGCACAATTTGTCATGTTCCATAAATTTGCCATCATCTGTTGTTGCCTTTTTTGATCTTTTTCTTTCTGCGTGTCAGCAAATTTAACTACAAGAGGACTGCCACATCCCTAAGAAAAGAACAAATAAAATGGTATTGCTTATAATGTAATCGTGTGATTTGTTTGTTTCAGATATTTCTCAAAAAACTGTTAGGAGTAATAAGTATTAAGTAGATATTAGAAAATAATAAAATTATTTCAAACAACAATAATAATACAATATTACTGATTAAGAGAACTTGCTATTACAGGAAATTCTCGTTAGTTTGAAATACAAGGGAGAAAATAATCACAACTCTGAATTATCAAGTTTTAAATTATCCAAGATTTGCATATTTCTGTACAATATACCAAATACCACATAATTTATGTAATTTATTAAAGTGACACAAAAAGTAATAAGTTGCCCAAATGTAGTAGCCTAGAGCCTTATAAATATCTCAATCTGCTACTTGTAACCCAATCTTACAATCCCGAAACTCGGCCGTATTTTACGAGAAGAGAAAAAAAGTATAGTTCATGGGTAAGGTGACACTCAAAAATGTGTAACTGTAAAAGCAGAGAGATGTTGACCAGATTAGAGTTATTCTTGGTCTATTGTTCTTTCATAGTATGGAAGCACTTCAATCTAAATGAGTGAGTAAACAAACGCACATCACAGTTTGGATAGAATTTTCACTTTGAATCTCACAGTAGCTGTATTTCGAACTAACCAAATCCCTTAATGTGTAAATCTCTATATCTCTGGCTACGACAAATAGTACAATTACAAACTAACAAGATTTTGAACTATCAGAGTTTAAATTAACAAGAATTTTCTCTAAGTTGACAATTTTGCAAAGAATGTTAACTAGTTTTACAATTATTTTCTGTTTAATGGGCATTGAATTTAATCTGAAACATTTATTAATAAATGTTTATTCTGAATTTAATGTAGTTTCCTACTCGCGACTTATGCAATGGTATTTTGAATGATGACGCTACACATAAGTGTTAAGCATGAGAAATGCTTATTTTCAGCACCACAATCAAACATTAAATGATAATTATGAAATGCAAAAGCATTCTTATCATTAATATTTATTATTGATTGAATTCTCATTATACAAGGCGTCGTATAAAAGAGATATCTTCTATTTTTCCTAACAGAAAAGACTATAAGATGTGATATCAGAATACTCGAGGCTTATGATCTGAGTTTCACTTCTATCAAATGATGCCAAAGTGAACTTAGTTAACTGTTAAAATGAAGATAACAGTGATTTGCAAAGAAACACCACTGTGTAATTCTATTTCTGAATAGTGAAAATGATGTCCTGATTAAGATTCATCAGCATTTATGGAACTTTTATAGAAATGGCCCAATCAATATAGCACGGTTAAGTGCTGGGCTAGACATCTTATCAAAGAAGAAAATGGTTTTCTTGGTTTCAAAGGTATCACTGTTTAATATGACAATACTATATACAATTACAAGTTAAAATATACATTTATGCATATATCACTGAAAAAACAACAAATGTTTTAACAGTACAGTATAACCCCAATTTACAAACAAATCTTATTCATGAAAACATTCCATAAAATGGGACAAGCCAAGTGCTCAAACTGTATTAAATTTTAGGTAAAAATATAACAAATAACAAAATTAACATTAAATTTAAACCACAGTATTTCTTTCTCTCGTTTTTATAATTATCCAGCAATTATTAAAAAAACAAACAGTAAATGCATTGAATTAAAATGTTTAAAAGTATTTGTTTAATTCAATTTTAAATATATTTAATAGCCAATTTAACAATAGTCTATTATTACATTTATTTAAATGACATATAAACAATAACTTATAAAAGAAAGTTTTCTAAAATTATTTACCTCCATAGTCTGAGAATGGTTCATTCCTTTGATAGCATTAATAGCACACTGTCGAGAAGCATAAGTCACAAATGCACAGCCTTAAAAATAACACCAAAATAAATTTATGACAACTTTAACTAAAAGTTAAGTTTAAAACAATAATTTACCTTTGCTTTGCCCATTAACATCACGTAACACTGTACATTCTTCTATAGTTCCAAATGGTGAGAACATTATACGAACATCATTTTCATTACATTTCTTTGATAACATGCCAACAAATAATTTTCTTTCTAGGATTTCAAAAATAAAGCATTTTATTAGCAACAAGGAATGATAAGCAAATATAAAACTTTAACTTAAAATGAATTTAATAAAAGTACTCATATAAAATTTTAATAAATTGAGTAGAAGTAAATTGCTTACATCAATATTTTAAGATTAAATATATTAAGAACAATAATAATGAATGTTTTCAATCAAAAACTTAAAACATCAGTATTTAATAAGTTTGTATATTTTGCTCATTACACAATATTCATTGATTTAATCTTTAAAATTCTAAATGGACAATAGTTTACAAATTAAGTTTTTTTACTTTTTTAAATGATCTGTTTCATTAGCTGTAACATAATCCTATTTTGACAGATCATCATTTTGCTTTTATGAATTTAGGTTATAGCTTACACAAGTCTAGTCTTAACAGATTTGGACTTTTTAGATGTAGACTAAACTAATAAAACAAATTTTTATCCAGATTCTTAAATTAAGCAAGTTGATAAAAACTTTCTCATCATCATTACTGACTCTTAAGAGATCTACAAGAGTATCTGATTTTTCAATTTTTTATTTAGTTATGAAAATTTTTGTCTTTTTAATTTTCAGAAGTATTATTAAGAGACTCTGTACTTTTAAAGACAGATTGAGTATAGTTTTTCAAAATCAGTCTTCATAAATAACAAAAGATCCATGCATATGTGTGTTTGTCTGTGTGTGTATATATATATTATGATATGTGCATGTGAGAATTATCACAACACAATGATTTATCTGTGTAAAAATCTTATTGAAATGTGGAAACACAATTTTTCTCTTATCCACAGAAATGATAAAGTTTTTGGATTAATATTATATTGTTTTTTATATTTTTCTGAAAGTAGTAGAAAAATTATAAATGAACATTTTGCTAATGATGCAAATATTTTAGATTGATAAAATATCTAAAAACTAAGCAACTGAACAAACAAATAATAAAGAAAAAATGTAATTATTTAGTTTATCTTTACCGACAAACAAACAATGCAGGACTAAACATCAAAAAATAATGACATGATTGTAAACTGAGAAAGAAAAATATGTTTACCATTCCTGTTTTCACTATCAGCAGGTTTCATCTGAATTGGATGATGAAGCTAAAATAAAAAAAGAAATCAGATTAAATTTTCATTTTTTATTACATTATTATTTTGATGTTACTAAATAACTCAAAAATTTGTTATGACTTCTTTTTTGGGACTTTCCTACATCTGTGTTAACTGATCCCATCCAACTAATACTCATAAGCAATGTGCCTCTCTATTATTATTTAATTTTCACAAATTGTTTATCCAAATGCAAGTTCAAATACTGATTCAGATGACTGCAAAGTTTGTGGCTGAAACTATAACTCAAATTTTCAATAATGCCATTCAGTGTCTTGCAATTGAGTAATTATTATACTGGATATTTTCTAGAAAAAGAAAACTGAGCACTGCAGCATATAAAACTATAACTGTGAGAAAAAGGTTTAAAACTGATCTAAATCTAAAATAAAAATATCCAGCAACAAGTTGATTAACTTTCCCAGCAACATATAAAACTACATGTGTGGTGGCATCTGTTATGATATTTTATTATTAAAAAGTTTTATATTTTTAATTATTATAAAACGGCAAAAAGCTTTATTTTGAGGGTAGGGATGGTTTTACAAAAAATTTTAAATGCTAAAAATGAGTAAACTCATTACTATTTACATCATACTACTCATTTACATCAATGCAACCCTACTCAAGATATGACACACAACTTCCCTTTATCTCCCCACCCCTCAACCTTAAACCACAAAAATTTAATAGCATCAATCCCTCATACACAAACCTCACTACAAAATTTCAGAAATTTTAGACAAAAAACAAAGAATTATTAAGCTTCAAAGATGGTGAACAAAATTACCATATTTTGACGAGTATAAGTCGCTGTCAAGTATAAGACGAACTCCTATTTTGTGACAAAACATTTAGAAAAAAACTTTTTTAATGGGAATGTCTAAAGATGCATTTTATTTGTTTTTTTATTCAAGAATATAATGGATGGATAAATCGATACCTTTATTAAACTGAAATAATCGTCATTTCTTAATGTAAACTCAGAGGTCATGTGATGACAGCCGACAGAACATGGTGGCGATGACTCATGTGTCGCAACTCTGATAATCTAGGTACTCTAGCCATTCGGTTAAGGGACCATCTGCTTAACCGACCACTGCACAGGTTGGTCCTTAGAGTGGACCACTACTGTAGATAATTTCACTGTAAAAATGGTTACCTGTAGAGTATAAGACACACCATGATTTTGAGCCCCAAAAAGTAGTAAAATAAGTGTGACTTATACTCATCAAAATATGGTATGTCCATCCACACACACTACCATCCATATGTACAGAAAAAAAACCTCAGATATTTTTGCATTTCTTGATACTTCAAGGTCCCAAGACCAAAAATGTAAAAATCTTTGGGGGGGCATTTTTTTTGACCAATTGCCATACTTTTCCTTTGTTATATATCACAGAGCCAGAAAAGTAAAATTGTCATAAAGACCAATGTAAATTGACAGCTATTGGAAACTTGATTGACACACAATTAGCAATTGGCCCAAAGACTTTGCATAATAAGCTTTGATCTTGAATATCTCGAACCACAGATCAAATTTCTGACTTTACCAGAATATCTGTCTTGCAGAATTACAGGTATACCTCGCCTTACATCGGTAATTGGTTCCAGGAAAACGACTTAAGTCGAAAAACGACGTAAGTCGANCACTGTAAAAATGGTTACCTGTAGAGTATAAGACACACCATGATTTTGAGCCCCAAAAAGTAGTAAAATAAGTGTGACTTATACTCATCAAAATATGGTATGTCCATCCACACACACTACCATCCATATGTACAGAAAAAAAACCTCAGATATTTTTGCATTTCTTGATACTTCAAGGTCCCAAGACCAAAAATGTAAAAATCTTTGGGGGGGCATTTTTTTTGACCAATTGCCATACTTTTCCTTTGTTATATATCACAGAGCCAGAAAAGTAAAATTGTCATAAAGACCAATGTAAATTGACAGCTATTGGAAACTTGATTGACACACAATTAGCAATTGGCCCAAAGACTTTGCATAATAAGCTTTGATCTTGAATATCTCGAACCACAGATCAAATTTCTGACTTTACCAGAATATCTGTCTTGCAGAATTACAGGTATACCTCGCCTTACGTCAGTAATTGGTTCCAGGAAAACGACGTAAGTCGAGGTATACCTGTATACTTATTTGCAAAAAATCATGTTTGGTTGTTGTGGGGCTGCTTTAAATTTTAATCATAGAAAAAAACATTTTGACTTAAACAGAGCTCTGCTTATACTCTGATCAATTAAGTACAATGCTATAATTTTTCTATGTTTGTTCTTTTCTGTTGATTAATAATATATAAACATAGATTAAAATTAAATTAAAATATTAATATGTCTTCTCTAATATTCATAACAGTTTAATTATTTAGCAAAGAAATGTTAAAGCAGTAATGTATCGGTACATGAAATACTCTAGTACGTCATTATTAATGATAAAAAATGATATTTATCAATTTTCACATATACTTAACACAAAAAACATTTTAATATACTCACCCCAGGTAACGTTTTGATGTTGTGGAGGGCATTTTGAGCTTCTAGCGCAGATTTCCTGGTGTAAAATGTTACAAAACAACAACCTAAAAGAAATGAATAAAATTTTAAATTAACCAAATTCTACCTTGAAACAAAGAGAACAAATGAATAAATAATAAAAATCTGAACATAAACAATAAAAAAATTTCATGTAAATATAAAAAATATAAATTTCATCCCTTATCAGTAAGTAGTTAATCTAAGACATTCTTTAAGAGATAAGAAAATTACAATTCAATTTATTTAGATTTACTGAAGTAAGACACCAGACATATATATGAGGAGTGAAGGACCTAAATGAAGTTATGTCACAATTTTTCACAGTTTTTGACAGAATATAACAATAGATCATCATCATCCAAAAGAAAAAATTACAGCAATATAATAAAGTGAATAACTATAATAAAAATGATGGTGTTATTAATGCCTGAATGATAATTTAATATTAATTCCAAGAAGATAATTTTAAAGAATATTCTTATTTAAAAATCCTGAATTTCATATAAAAATACTCAAAAATGTAATTTGATTTAAGATAAATTATGTAAATAAAAAAAAAATCAAGTAAAATTATTTTGCAACCTCAATAATATCAAGTAAAGTATATGTTTAAGATTGAATCTGACATAAATCGTGACTATTCAGAAAATTTTTACATAACTAATTCAAAATATTGTAGCACAGATTATGTATGATAAATCAGATTGGTTGTTTTGACTACTGACTTTTACAATTCATTCTTAATTGACAGAACAGTAGTATTTACAATAAAAAAACCAAACCATTTAGCAGCTGAATGCAAAAAAGCACAAATACATAATTTCATTACTAAAGCCTGTTCCACGCATTCAGTATTTGCCGAGTGTCAAATAATTGCCTATTCGTTCCCCTTCATTCAGCACATTATACCGACAAGGAATGGAAAATGGCAAATACCAAATATTAGCCATCAGTAAATCATCCGTACTGCTCGATATTGGCCAATTGTCTGCTAGACATCTGGCAAATACCAAACGTATGGAGCAACATTAACAACATCTGTTGCTCATAAATAAAAGCTATTAAATTTTATTAGTAAGCTAGAATGCCACAACTAAATGATTAAAACTATGCAAGATGCTTTAATGGAGTGTATAAATAACACTTACATAGCTTTCAAGTGTTTTATAGTTATTCTGCTCATCTTCGAGAAAGGAAAGATGAACACTGTGTTGCTATGGCAACCCAAACAGAACATTTAGATATTTTTTAATACAAAAATAAAACAAAATAAATACAAAACAAAGACAAGGAGAGATTATTTTTCCTTTTCCACAGATGAGTGAGATAACTCAAAAGTACCCAAAAGCTATGTAATAGTTGTTTGTATGCTTACAGCATACCATTCAGTTTCAGCTATTAAATTAGTCAATACAAAATACTATAGAACTTTACCTGTAATATGACAAACTATTAGGTATAATTTTACTCCCGTAAGACCATCTCTCTACTAATATTACTTACACTTTTAATTTCCGTCTTTTTAATAGTAATAATGAAATTTAAAAACAATTTTATTCAGTCAATTATAAACTGTCATAAATTGTTTCATTTGTCTGTTATGCTATCTGAAACAACTTGCAAAGTTTTCTAGAAATATATCTTATATTGTATATTAGTGTATCAGTTTGCAATAAACAGAAAAACTTTTTGAAAACCAGGGAGGTACTTTTTTGAATAACCCTGCACACACACATGCAGTCTTCTAAAATTAATTCTACCACTTTAAATTACTGTAATTATGTTAATTGTTACCTAAGAAATATGGGACATACATCAATTGAAAGAGTAACCATTCAAGTTTCATCCACCATCAGCATTCAAATGTATTGTCATCTACTACCTCTAGGAAGAGCTGTAAATGAAAATGGCAACCCTGCAACAGAGAAGGTGCTTTGTGTTCTGCTGCAGCTCAAAAAATCTGAATCAGTCATCATTGTAAAATATGAGTAATCTACAGGAGCCACAGAATTATGGCTGTTGTATGAATGACCATGGATATGGCATAGAGAGAGTAAGAAGAATTTGAGTATTGAATGGATATGTGCCATGTGTTGTCAGGCGCATGTACGAGAAATTATAATAGACAAATGTGAATCTTCAGCAGTTTTCCAATCTTTTGATATTATGACATTCTTAGATAATAGTAAACATAATTTCAATAATTTAAATTGACAATTCTTTTTGGAAGACTCTGCAGGGTTTAAGCCATTGCTAGTTTTTTTTGCTAAAATGCTGCAAGAATTTAGATTTAGCAACAACTTTCTTAGCACATTTCACTAAAAAACTAACATTTTTAAGATGGTTTAACTAGCGATGGGACAATACCAAAATTTCTCCTAATTCCAATTCTTTTCAATACTTTCTAAACTTTATTTCAGTTTAGAAAAATTACCAAGCACAGTACATTTATTAATTAATAAACATCAAGCTTAAGAATGGAAAAAGATTAGGAAATCTAAAATCAATCTTTCAACAGAAACCTGAAAGTTCTCCATTTACATGTAGATATGCATGTTTTTACGTAAAGTGCAGCCCAAAAGTATATATAATCAACATTTTACTAAATTTCAGGCAGAATCAGGCAAAATGCATTTGAAAATTTAACATATTAGAGCATCTTTTGTGAATTATAACAAAAACATTAATAGTTATAATGGAAAGTCATTTTATCATTAAAAAAATACTTCTGTATAGACCAATTTAGCTTAAACAACACCTTGTAGGCTATTTTTCAGCAACACTTTTATTTCTATAAAAGAACCTTTTTGACCCCTTTTCACAGGTCTGCATCAGGTTTAACAAAAAGATCTGAAATGTGTCCTTAAACAGTGCAAATCATCTTGTTAAACCTCACAGACTTGTGAAAAGATCTAGAACATTTGTTTTGAACTAATTAAAGTGTTGCCAAAAAAGTATTTAAGATGTTGTTCAAGCATTTTATCATTATAAGTAAATATACTAAATATTAAAATTTAATCTAATATTTTTTCAATTAGATATAATTTTGTTTATATTTTTAACTGTTTTGCAGAAACTTAAAACATTTTCGTCAATTGCCGGCCTCAATTTAAAATTGCCAGCCAAACTGACCCAACACTACCTGGGTAGTAACTCTAATGTCACCCTATATCTCCTAAAATGGGGCAGTTAGTACCAACTGAGTGCAGTCTCTCATCGCTCTGACTATGTGAGAAGAAAGTTCACCTTGACAGACATTACCTCATGTATGAAGGAAGCATCATGTATTCTCTGCTTTGTAGACACAAAAGTTTCCAATAAACAAATACTTAATTGTTAATCTTGTAATTTAAAAAAATAATAATAATAATAATTTCTAATGAAGTGGGATTTGTTTAAAAGATTTGTTGCTGTCAAATGTAAAGATATGTAATTGGCTAAAGTTTATAAAATGATAGTTGTAAATAACCTCTCAGATTACTGTCATATATCAACAGTTATTGAATTTGTTCTTTCACATAGTGCACACTGTTGAGTGTGAAAGGTTTCAGTGAGATGATATTAACAAAAACTCCAATTGAGAACTGTCTTGATGTAAAAAATGTCAGCAACCTGTTAAACATTGCCATAAATGGCCCTCCAAGATGGGAATTTAATTTTCATTCAGCATTTGTTGCTGTGTAAATCAAAACCAAGAAGAATTGTTCAATAATGTATGATACTTGTTGGTTTTAACAATAGATTTATAGTTATATTGGTAGAGAAGTACACTGTAATAATTTACAGTATCTATGAAACTAAACAGATGTTTAAACAATAATGTATTGTGTATTGTTCTGGCCAGCTTCACAAATGAGAAATGTTAGCTACAAGTTTCTAAAATTTACAGTAAAAGGCTACAGAAAATTTTTTCCCAGCTTAAACCCACACTCCATATTTATGTATATCACAACTAATTGGTATTAGCTTACCTCGACTTTGTCCCGTTAATTTGTCCCTTAAAACGTTGATTTGATAAACGGGACCGAAATCTTCGAACATGGTTTTCAGATCGTTTTCATCCCAATTTCGTGGAATCTGTCCAACAAACATTTTTATGGCATCAGGGTCCGGTTGATCTTGATGGGGATTCATTATTCTGCAAACAGAAAATAAAACTGCAGTGAGAAGCCACCAAAAGCAATTCTTGTTAGGATTTGCTTCCTTATAAATTAAATATAGATAAAATTTTACAATAAATTTTCACTCTTGAAATTATAAATTAAATTCTGAAATAATTTAAATTAAGAAATTTGCTTCAAAAATTTATTTTTACTTCCATATTTTAAATCAAAATATTTCTGTCAATTAACTTTAAAATTAGTCATTAAACATTTTACACAAAATAATGAAAAAATAAATAAATCTTTTGATAATATAATATTTACTTTCAAGATATTAAAATGCATTTTAAGCATATTTATTTATATTTCTTCTCTTTATATCATACTTTTAATAACAATAAGATAAAAATATTTCATTTCATTTTCATTTATTTGAAATAAAATAACTTTTTTTTTTAATTTAAAAGTAATAATAACCATAACCATATTTTCTTGATTCTAAGGTGCACTTTTAACTCAGTTTTTTATTGTCTTATGCAGAGATAAATCTTATAACTGATTGCATGTTACATCTGCAGTCCAAAGCAATAATTGTCGTGAGCAGACCAAATGATGCATTAGACAGCGACAACAGACATTTGACATACAATAAAGCATAAGACTTTGACAAAATTTTGTTTAATCACTAACATTTTTTATCTCATTTAGAAGTCCTTGTTGGGTTGCATTGTCAAATTTAACAACTATCCGATGTATGGAGTATAGCCTGATGACGACATTTTAATCATTAGCATTTGCAATTGTCTGTAAGTTTTGCTAGAGTCCTATGGTTTTTGTGTGTCAGATTTTAAAGTTATCCAGTTTATGCCATTATCATTCTAGATAATTAAAATTGATTTTCTGGGTGTGAAACAAACATTAAAGCAATGATTGAGGTAAAATGTATATTTTCTTTCCAAACATTTTTGACATTATAAAAATGTTGTCTTCAAGGCAGCTTCCTAAACTGGCATACACCAGTTCATAAACCTTTATGCCATTACTTATACCTTATACATTACAGATGTTTTTGGCTATACTAATTGGGTTCAAACATATTCTGCCAGTATCAAGCATCTTATTTAAACTACTTTTTAATGCTTAACATGTCTTTGAGGCAACTTACAATGCTACATTAAAAAGAATAGTTATTGTATATGCAAAACAATGGGGGTAATAAAGCTGCCAAACACATCATTTCTTAACATTTACACTATTTACCAAACTTGTTACTTAATTTTGGCACAAAAACTTAAAAACTAATTTTTTTCAACATTTTTCATTGTAAAAATAAAATCTTAAAATTAAATTTTAGAACTGCACCATATCTTAAAATCAAGAAAATATGATAATTTTATTAAGAAAAATTAAAATTAAATAATAATAATAGTAATTACAAAGATAATAAATATGAAAAATTAGCACACATAATAATAATAAATAAAATTCTAAACAAATCAAATATTCATTTAAATACATTTGATATAATTTTATAATATAAAAATGATGAAAGTATCATAATTTTGTTTATATTTTTAACTGTTTTGCAGAAACTTAAAACATTTTCGTCAATTGCCGGCCTCAATTTAAAATTGCCAGCCAAACTGACCCAACACTACCTGGGTAGTAACTCTAATGTCACCCTATATCTCCTAAAATGGGGCAGTTAGTACCNAAAAACAGTAAAGTGTACATTTCAAAATAAAAATAAAATATATTTAAAAAAATAATAATTCCAAATATCAAGCATATTTTAAGAATTTTCAAGAATAAGTAAACGAGGGCAACATTTATTCTTTTATGGACAAATGATAAATGAACATGATATAACAGAGCAAAAATTAAAAATATACAATATGATTTTTGAGTTATTTTGATTTAAAAATGAAAGAAGGCATAGATTTTCTTTTTTTCTATGTTTTTTTAAAAATTAAACTGTTTTATTAATATGATAAATAAGCCATTCTTTTGATCTTCTATTAATATACACACACACCAAATAAAAATCTAACTTGCTGATAAAGAAGTCCATTAATTCATAACTGACTAATTTACTCAATAAATTTAACTGAATTTGAAAAACAAGTATCACTACATTCATCCAACAGTTATATTATTATAACAGAAAATTCATAATACTAATACAAAACTATAAGTGTTTTTTTATGCAAAATAGCATTCATTTTTTTAACGTTTAAAATTAATTATAAAGTTTAATATTATTTCACTTATTTGTTTACAATTTAATCTAAAAACAAAAACAACAAATATTACAATTAATGATTAGATATATATGAAATAATTACTAAACATTATTGAGTATACAAGCCTCGCATGAAATGGCAGAGTTTGTCAAACAGACATGGTAATTTAAATGCTTTGTACAATAGATTAATTGTTACATAAAAACACAAAATTAACTATTTAAATAAAGATCTTTAATAATGTTTTACTAATAAACTAACAGGTGAGATTATTTAACAACAAAAACTGTTATTAAATTTTAAAGAATTTTGACAGAAAATCTCTCTGAGCTTTTCTATTTTAAAAGCTATCAGAAAATTTTGTTTTTAACAGTGTAATAGTTCACATAACTTACTACCACCTCACTTCATTGAAGAAAAAGGCTCTACATTTATTCATTTGGAAAATATTTTCCATTTTTTCTTTCCTCGAAATCACTATCAATCAACAAAATGTTTATTTCTGATTAAATGGATATAAAGAAATTTGCAGTCTATAGATTTTATGAAAAAATTTCAGCAAATTTTATAAGACAGTCTTGTTTACGTAGCCTGAAATAGAGTATTGCTCGTTTAAATATTTTGAATTGAACACGAATTTTATTTGCTAGTAGTAAATTTGGAAATGCTGGTGAAGTGTTTTGAATGTCGTCACAAGTCAAATCTTGAAAATTTATTTACTTTAAAGTGTTTCTTGTGGTGAAGCAAATAGTAATAAGAATGACCAATTTGTGATGTCGCTGAGACTATTCTTTGCATGTAAACTTCTCGTATGATCATCCAATACTATTAAATCAAAAGATACTTATAAAGAACTTTCGAAAAACTGAAAAAAATCTAGAACAAGAACTTACAATAATGTAATATTTTATGACTAAATAAAGTTCTGAAAAGATTTTTACATCTTTCTAAGAGAGAGATTTTGATTTGTAGTGTACAAAATCTAAAAATTGTCAAGAAAGCTGAATTCTTTGTATTCAAAACAAAATTGTAATGGAGCATCACAGAGAGAGGTGGAATGACAAGTCAAAGCCAAACATTTGTTTGACTCTGAAGTCGTGTTGCTAGACTGGAAGCGTGTGCATATAATTCAATGTCTAACGGAGCCAAGGATGGCATATTTGATGCAACTCTGCCGTTGCAGCATCACACTGCTGTAGATTGTAAACTGATCTTAATGCTCTTAATTATAAGTAAGAACATTAAATTCAATACAAAAAAATTTAGTAGACAATATTCCAAACAAAATAGACCTAGAAGTGAAATTTTTCACATCACACAACAAGGATTAGAAAGAATTAAACACACAAATCCTGTATCTTCTTCTTATCTGTGAATTTTCTACTTTTAATTTGAAGCATTGAGGTTTATATATTGAAAATACATTTTCAATTTATGCATACATCTCATTTTTGATATTTCAAAGTATAACTTTCTTAATTTTAATTACTATTGTACATCAGTAAGCAATGATGCATTCACACCCATACAATAAACCCATTTTTATGACTGTTCATTCTTATTTTTGTTGACCATCTTGATATAATATGTAGTCTACATGATACTATGTCAAGCTTACTTTCAATTTATGACAAAATTTATAGCAAATAACATCTCATTTGACAGTTTTTTTGAGAACCAACTGGTTAGAAAAAATAGGGATCTGAAAATAACTACCAACCATTGCTTTACTGGAGTTTACTACTACTAGAAAATTTAATAGTGTGTAAAGAACAACAGAATGCCAGATTAAATTTGAAGACAACACATTTGATTTGAAGTTCTTAACAAGAAAACTGTTTTCTAGAAAGATGAAATCTTATGAATTTTACATGTTACTCCCAATGACAAAATTAGAAATGGGTCCAAAAGTATTTGGTACTATCAAAACAAATTTGCCAGTTAGAAGGATAAAATTAAAGACGGAGAACTCAAATAATGATAAGAAACAGTTATATAATGCAAAAATGCATGTAATATAATAAGACATATACTAGAATTATGATGTGGTATCCACAAGGAATCAAGAGACCCAGAGGACATCCAAACTTGATCAGACTATGACATAAGAAAACAAGCAGGCACAACATGGTGGAGAGAAGCAAATGATATAGGCAAACTGGGCACAAATGCAGAACAATTATGTAAGGGAAACTACACCACAATTGAAAATGATGATGATGATAATATTAGAAAATTATAGTTATAAAAGAATGAAGTCTTTATTATTTTTATAATTCATTACATAAATGATCCTTAAAAAAAAAATTTACAACTTACAGGAAAACACAAAGTTTTATCTCAAAAAACATTTTGGCTAATCATCAATGTCATCAATGATACAACATACATCCCACCCAAATTCAATTTTTTATGTTATCACTTTTGTAATTATGATTAGAATTTGCAAATTTACCGACTTGTTTGGAAATACGGCAAACTTTCAAAATGATATCAGTTTACTAGTAAAATTTCCGGTAATTTATAAGCTTTGAGTTGACAATAAACAATTAGAAGAAAAGAAATTCAATTGGATGAATTCAAATTTTCTTTCTTCTATTTTGAAAAGCAATACAGGTATACCTCAATGTACATTGATAATTTGTTCAAAGAGAGGTGACTTAAGTTGAATTTACTTGTCACTAGGCTAAATCACAAATAACCATTCCCAGTTCTGTATTTTATTTATAAATGCATTTTTAATAATATATGGTTAATAAGAATCTATTTTAAGCTTACAAACAAATAAATCTTAGTTTTTAATATAGTACAAAAAAAATCTAAATTTACGAATACATGTATGTACATACTTGTAAATGTATATGTTTACAATTTGACCATGTTTACAGTACATTGTAGACTCTATTTGTGAATGTGGTTTGCTCTAAGACATTATATTGATAAAATAAAATTATTTTGTAAGGTTAAATAACAAATACAGTTATTAAAATTATTTTGCAATAGTAGAAAATAAACTAATTTATGTTAAATTTACCAATAAGACCACTAAATAAGACAACAACACAGTCACAGATATTTTCATATTTCATTCTCTAGAATTTATGATGTACAGTATTAACATTTACTGTAAATGTACATATTTTAATATGATTTTATATACTTTTATTCTTATTTATTGTACAGTAACATGGTTTTAAGTGATTTTAAGTGTTTTTAATGCTTTTCTAGTGATATCATGACTTCAATATTTGTGGCGGACAGATGTAAAGTCGAATAAAATGACTTAAACTTGATTTTTATTTTTCCATATTTTTTTGACAAACAACGTATAATCAAGAACAACTTAACTCGAAACAACATAACCCGAGGTATAACTGTAATTTTGTTGCCAGAAAAATAGAGCACAATGTAATTTTTTAATTTCCTTAATCAAAAAGTTGCCAGTGCAAGTACTCACATTCAAATACATAAATGCATTCAATTTTGTCAACTAAAATCATTATTGTGCTCTAGGAATCACAGATAAACAAATTACCAAACTGTTTGGCATAGTGCTGTAATATGATACCTCGCGTTTCTTTATGCAGCGCTCAAGAAGCGCTTTACAGCGAACACACTGAAACTGGTTTCTAATTGGCCAACACTGCTCGTGACATCATTTCGCTACACTCTTGCTGCATAAAGAAACGCGGGGATACTTTGAAAATTAGAAAGATCTGTAAAGTAATAATTTAAAAGAACAGTGAAGTAAACTACTTTTACCATTTAAATAAAAATATTCAATGCTTTTATGTCTTTAATTAATACAGCAGAACCTCGAAAACTCGGCTCTCGATAACCCGGCACTCCGGATAACTCGGCCACACCCTGGCAGGGCAAAAAAATCTTTAGTTAATTAATTTTCATTATAGACAGCTTTATATAAGTATAAAAGCTCTCATAAAGTATTTTTCTGAGGTCTGTCTTATCAGGTAAATTACTGTACACAGTGTATTCATTAATTTTCATTTTCATGTAATAAAGGCTCTATGCCTTCATAAAGGACGTATTTTTCCTTTGTTTAAGGGTATTTGGGCAGTTTATTCTCTGTTATATTCTCAAGTAAACAATACATACAAATACAGTACAGTATTTTCTGAGGAAACACTCGTACTTATTTTTTTTAACCCCATTCCCGATAACCCGGCATTTTCACAAACTCGGCCACCCTTCGGTCCACATTAGGCCGAGTTTTCGAGGTTCTATTGTATTTAAAAATATATGAGGAGCATTCAGAAATGATTTACAATAGCAGTTTTCTGTACCTTATTTATTACATAACCTATATATAAACATGAAATCTGTCAATATATCACTACCAACATCAATGCACCATTGCCATCTTTCTGGTAACTTCATAATGGTGTCATGGAACCATTCCTTAAGTTACTATAAAATGGCCAACCTGTTATGTCACCAAGACACAATGCCCTCTCAATCAAAATCAATTCAAACACAATCTCAATGTTCCTGGCCATTCATGGCATTGATGGATGACCAGTGCTTACATTCTTGTGTGCGGTTTCCATGCTGCTGGCAAATTATTTGACCCAGTTATATATGGTCTGTGCAGAACCTTCCTGACCACATACCACAGTTAAATATCTATGAATTTTCACAGTTTTGACACCTTCCTTCCAAAGACTATCTTTGTCTAAGTGTTTCCCTACTTGCCAACAGATGAAGACCATACTCTTGCAACGCACTCCAGTGGTATCTAACATCAGGCATATGCTTTAAGTACTAGTATCAGCCTATCATCCTATAAGAGGGCATGCCTACAGATTGCAAAGTATTCGTACAACATTGCAATTGTAAATCATTTCTGAACACTCCTCGTAAGTATTTGTAAAAGTATATAGAAATATTCTCCCCTTTTTATAAATAACAAATTTTATTATCAAGTTATTATTTCAAACCCTCTTTTAAAATGTAAAATGACTTATTCTTTTATTTTATAACTAGCTGCAATGACCTGCTTTGCTGGGTTTTTATTTGTTTGTACATTTGTATGTAACATAGTTTTTTTATATATATAAAAGACTGTTTTTCTAAGTAATCTAGAATCTAGCTGCAAGGACCCGCTTCACTGGGTTTTTATTTGTGGGCTAGAGTAACGATAGTGAAGATTAAGATAATTACATTATAGCCAATCTTACCCGTTTTCACAGAATGCAAGAATTAGGTCCCCCGTTTCCAGACTAATTAGAGAATTTTTACGTCCAGTCAAATGAACTATTTTCAATTTGATCAATTTTCTGGAACGTTTACAATCGTTCTATAATCGAACCAATTCAAATTTGAAAATTTTAAAAATTGAAATAGAAAATCTTCCACTTTCAACCACTTTCAAGCCCATATCTCCCGCACCCTTATAGCTATCGAGATGCAACCACCATAGTGCACGAATGGAGACGTGGGGCTACTACCATATACAAACACCATTCATGTGCGATGTGTAGTTTTGGCTGAAAAGTGAAATATAGGGACACACACGTCCATTTATATATATAGACATACAGTTATCAGAAAATCAAAATAAATGTTTTGGTAATTGAAACAGAATATTTTGTCAAATCAACAAAGAACTCTTAACCATTTGCAAAATCCTCATTAAAATGAAAATAAATAACTTATAATAAAATCAGCATAAAAGCAATTTATAAAATAATGGATTTCAAATACATTTAGCCTAAAAAAACAAAAATATAGCTTTACACTTAAACTTAATTAACTCAAGCTTGACATAAAACCTTAAATTAAGAGTCAAATATAAAGAGTTTTTAGATCAGTTTAAAAAATGCAATTAATAAATTCCAATAATTAATTAATAAATTGCCTTTCTTATCAGTAATAATTGATGAATAAGGAAATGTTTTCACTTTTAAGACTCCTCCAAACTTTTTAATTTCACATTATTTATCTTAGTTATTTATCTATCATCATCATATTTCAGAGCTCATTATTTTTTATATTTATTGTAGTATAGTTTACTTCTAATGTCTAGAATAAAGCATATTTTATTTAGTCATGAATACGTTAAGGAATTCCTTGTTTAAAGGAAATATACCAGGAAATGATTGGGTTTCTTTTTTTTTTAATCAAAATAGCATAAGCAAATTATGAAAGCTCATTACAAACATTAAATAATTTCAACTTTTACATGTAGAAAAATGACTAATAATTATTTGTTCAGCACAAGTTATTTTACCGGACAGTCACTTCCTGAGACTGGAAAATGTGGCTACAGAGAATAGAGAATGATATCAAATAGAACTATGCCATAGGACAAATTGATGATGTCACAAATGATTCAATAACTAAACTGAGAGAACTAAGTCACTATTTTTATCTAATGTTTACAGTTAAAAGATACATTTAAGATAAGATATTAGAATATTTTCTGGTTTTCTGATCTCTCAAATTACATCAGTTCAAATCATCTTCAAAAGTAAAACTAGTGTAAATATTAACCATCAAAGCTTAAAGAATAAAAAGATAACATTCCTTAAAGCATTTTAGAAACATTTAAGCCAAAATATTTCTGTTAACTCCCAGACTTTATATTTTACTAAGCATTATATAGCACATTCCCATTTTTATGATCTAATCATATCTAGAAAAGATATCTTAAAGTGAAATTATATTACTGTATATAAATTTTAGACATTTGTGCAAAACAATAATTGTATATCAACTATAAAAGTAAGGCATTTTAAAGTGAAGAGTCATAAAGAAAGGACTATAAATGGCTGAGGCATTTAATGCATTGGCCTATCACTCTGACAACACAAGGCTATTCAAACAGTCAAAGTATCCCAAGAATTTTTTGTGGTCAATCTGTCCTGATATGTCAATCCCTCTCTCTCATCACCCAAAAGCCCCATTGCGAGCCTAACCAAATCCATAACAGGTAGAGAAAAATAAATCCTGTTAGTACCCACAGAACAGTAAAAAAAAAAAGTACTACTACTTAGAAAATGAAACAATAACATCAATGATGACCTTTTAAAAAATCTCTTGTTTGGTTTCATAAATTTTTCAGTTAAATAAAAATAGTTGTCTAATATATTAACTCAACAAATTAATTAATAAGAATAATCAAGTTAAGGTTTAACAAAATTCAAATGCTATTGAAACTGCAAAGCTTTGTTACTCAATTACTTTTAAAATGTTTTAAAAATTAATTATGAGTGAATTTGAATCCTAGAAGTATTTAGTATAATTATCCTCGGACAAATTAAAAATTGAATAAGTATTCATTTTTAATGATAATTTTAATACTTAGAGAAAAATAAGACTGCTGAGCAGAATTATTTCTAGCCAAAAATTGAGTTTAATTTATTTTTGATTAACTTCAAAGTAATTTAGTAAGTATAAAGTAGTTTCAACAGCATCATCTATAAATTTACTAAAATTCTAATTTAACAACCAAATATCTATAAGCCAGATTTTTCAAGCTATAATTAGGCTAATACTTAATTAATCAAACCAAGTCATTTGTATGTAATAAACACAACTAACCCAGTTATTACAAATACCAAATGAACAGACTTTTTATTGGACTATAAAATTAAATAAGGAGATAGCAGCCTGAAGGCTTAGCCTGCTGTCATATTTCTTAGTAATTATTTAGCCTTATAGCCTAGTAAAAAATTCAGCTGTTTGTTTGGTATTTCTATGTAATTTATCCTATAGATACAGTCGATTCCGTTTAATTGAGGCTGCTGCTTTATTGAGCCAAATCTCAAAAAATGGAAATCAAACTAATAAATTAATACATAATTTAATTGCTTAATTGGGACAGTAGCATAAAATTAATTTAGTAAGTTTTGATATATTTTAGGGATCTTCCAAAAATGTGTAGACACTACATATACTAATGTCATGTAGGCCTAACGATTGGCAGAGACAAAGCGATTTTGTATTTCACTTGGGCAATTCAGTTTTTCCGGAGGAGGTTACCATAGCGGGACATATCACACGGGGATTCCGTCTGAGATGGACCTGAATGTGAACTACTGACCCTGCTCCAGATTGGATCAGACGATCCCTTTAAAAGCAAAGGGACAAAGATCCTCGAACAATTTTTCAAGGTCTCTCGACTGAGTTGGAAGACAGCTAGAGCTTCCTTAGAAGGTATTATGTGCATAATTACTTCTAGATTTGAACAGCAGCCATCCAATCGTTGAGACCAGCATCTGGAGCTGGCAGATTCTATGGACACTTCTGCCAAAGTGGCTCATCTCCAAGTAAAGGAAACTGTGCTCAAAGGAAGACCATAAGGTGACTTTTGGACAAACCCTTTCCTTTCTTCCTTTTTAGTTAGAACATGTTCTAACTAAAAAAGAAGAAAGGAAAACTCATTTGATCACGAACAAATTGAATGGTCAACCGTTGTACTAATACTGTATTTGGCAACACTTGCGTGATGCGAATCAGTTATCTATTGTCATTGAGTCTGGCACAAATATTTTCTGTATTTTGATTTAATAAAGCATTAAAATAGGTACCTAATTATTATTTTTTACCTACTTATTTATTTACCTATGTATTATATATTTTATTTTAGACTTTATTATTAGTTTGTTTAATTGGGGCAAAATAGATTAGGACTAATGTGTCCCAATTAAGCAAAATCGACTGTATATGGTTAAGACCATCATCTTAATCTAATAATAATAATAATAATAATTGTAAATCAAAAAATCCAGTGTGTAGATAATTGGCTATTGAAACTTCAGACTTGGTAAATATAACTAAACCTTAATTTCTATTCATAAAGACTTCTCATTTTTACCTCCTAAAGTATGTTTTAATAAGTGTACAATTTATTTTTATAAAACAAAAAAATATTTATTATGCACAATATTATTTTCAAGCGATAAATTTTAATTTATGAATTAAAAAGATAGAAGAAAGGAACGCGAGACAAAGAAACAGAATTATAAACATCAACACCAATAAACAAAAAATATAGAAATAAAAACATAATTATTCGATCAGTTAAAGCATCAAAATTTACTTTAGTCTCTATACATAAAATATTCTCAGTGCTATTTGCTTTCTACAATTTTTTTTTCACTACAAAAATATTTTAATTATAAATTTATTGGTCAAAATTGGATATTAAATTTGTTTCGGTATATATTAATATTCTATTTTTAATACCTCTGCTTTAAAAATAGAATACTACAGTTTCCCTTCATCTACACTTTCTCCTTCACTATTTTGACTGGAAATTTTCTTGTCTTTCTGCACTATTTATGGTGTTTTCATATGCTGTGTCTTTTCATGTTTTCATGCCAAAATGATGTCACGGAACTGATCGCTCTATCTCTTAACTGGGACTCCGAATCAATAAATGTTTCTACACTTTTTCAGATTTTAGTGTACTTTCAGCTCTGTTCAGGATGGCAACAATTTTTCAGCACCCTATATAATCAGAAGAAAAATTTCAAGGGAAGGTACATTTATTACCAAAAATTATTACCAGTCATTCCATATTTTACTCAAGGATAAATTAAAAATGATTAATTAATTAATAGAAAATAACACTTACCTGTTTTGAAGTTTCTAGAGGACAATACACCAGAGGTCACCACTGAAAATAAGAAACTTTTAGAAATATTAAAGTATTTCAATTTGAAGATTTAATGAACTAAAAGTAAAAATATAATTTTCATTGTCGCCAAAATGAAATTAGTAATCAGCTGAAGGATAGCAAGTATTGTCACGCTTCTCTTAAGCATGATTTGCACTGCATGTGAGCGAAGAAAGTGAACGAAGTGAATTTCATTTACGCTGCAAGTAGTGGTGAACATGGTAGTGAGTTGTAGTTTCACACTTTTACCAATAACCAATACCAATATAACTCTTGTTGAGATGAAAATTTTGCTTTCATTGATTGACTTGAACTTGTCAACATTGGACGTCCCACTGGCTGGCATGAAAATTTTAAACTCTCTTCGCAAGGTTATGTACATTCACATTTCTTCATTAGCACTCTTCGCTTTGTTACATTTTATACCTTTTGTGTTTAGTGTAAATCATGCTCTGGTATATGATTTACTCTGCAGAAAAATTTCTAAATACAAGAATGTATTTTGTGTGTGTTAATTATAAATATAGGATGAGCTACTTGTAATTACCTGATGTACTAAGTAAGAGAGAACTTTATATAATTATAGCCAATCTATTTGTATGTGGATAAGAATAAAGATATTGTACGTCAAGGCAAAATAAACCATAGAATTCAACTGTTGTATACATGACGCTATAACTTGAAAATTTTGTACGTAGTTGTCATTGAATAATGTGAGGAAATTGGAAAATCTAAAGTAGTGGCAAATGTATAATTTACTTTGAAAGCATAACAGTCAAATCACACAAATTTGCCTGTGTGTGAAGTTTTAGAAAACTTCTAATTAGCTAAATATAATTCCATAATGCAATGTTATCTTGTATTTAAAAATGAATTCTATCAGAATACCAAATAATGCTGACTTAAATATTGGGTTTTGTTTGTTAGTCAAAAGTCTTGGGAAAAACCAAAGAGAATTGTGTCTTAAAGTCAATTTGTCGTACATTCAGTGTATTCGGATATTATGATTATCATTACCTTGCATTCTGTACATTTACAAGCCCATTTAGCAATCAAATTGAGTAAACTGAAAAAACAATTTTGATAGATGGCTATTCCTGCAAAGTTGCATTGCATCCCATGTCATGCTATAACAATATTGCATGGACTAATGAAACCCTTAAAATACTTATGAACTTAAAGCAAACACTTAATGTAAAAAAACTCAAACCCTTACTTCTTATCTAAGCAAAGATCTATTAAAGATCCTATCTTGATACAATGTAATTTTTTCTTCTGCCATCACATTTAGAGAATAATATTAAAATAATCATCTAACAAAATAAAGCATTTACATTGTTGTCTCAGCATAGCCTTCCTTAAAATATTCTCTTGAACAATTCATTCAGTAACAATTGGAATAGGCTTAGTAGGCTCAATACTTAGCCTTCAAGTTCATTAGATATGATGCAGCTTAACTTTTGCATTCTGCAGTTCTCTAAGTAAGAGTCACTGGTCATCTTGCAACACAAATATTACACAGGAGCCATAGAATTGTGGCTGCCGTGGAAGGAGTCCATTGTTAATTGTCACTCTGACAATGGATATGCCATAGCAAGCATAGGAAAAATTTGAGTTCCAACTAGAAGTGTGCAGTGTAACTTGAGGTGTATGTGACAAAAAATTATAACAGGCAAATGTGAAACTTGGATAGCTTTCCAATGTTTTATTGCACACTATGACATTCTTGTATACATTTCAATAATTTAAAATAATAGAATTTTTTACAAGACCCCTGTATTTTTTAATTTAATAATAATAAAGTATTGATAACAATAATTTTCTATTTTTTTAAATAAACAAATTATAGAATTTTATGTGAATTATATCAAATCTCACTCTAGTATAAATGATCTGTAAAACTGGTTAAATATATTTCAACTAATTGTACTGTCAAACAAATAATTATAAAATCTTGGATTCCTCTTACCGCAAGCTAACAAAATTTGATTATTGTTGGTTTAAGATTTCTTTTTTCCTTAGTCAGGCTAATGTACTAATTAACTATATCAATTATTACTAGTTATATTGTAATGCACTGGCACAATAAGTAAAACTTGCAGATTTGAATCTTGTTCCTATCCACCTTTCAAAATTAATTTCTAATTATTAGTCTTAGAATAAGGTGACGACTTAACAGCATCCCTTTACACCAAATTCCATAATTTAATCAATCAATAATTTAATTCTGCCTGATGATAAATTTAGCTAAAAAGTCAATCACATTTTATACACTACAAATAACTAATTTAATAATTTTGATTTTTTTAAACAATTCTGATTTTAAAAAATTATTTTTATTTACATATGTTAAGTATTATTTGGTGAATTATTTAACAAAATGATATAAAATTTGTATGTAATGATTTATGTAACAGAAAATACCATTTGCCTATGTCATATAACTCATATTAGACAATATAACAGTTTGTTAATAAGAGAGAAAGTTGAAACAATTAGCATACCCAGTCCAGAACTCAACTACCAAATCATGAATATAAAATATGAAATGAAAATAAACCAGCAACTTTCATTTCATTATTTAAGTTACTCAACTTTCATTGCAACATTTAAAATTTTGGTGGCATCATCTGCTATCATAAAAACTTAATTTTGAGGATAGGAAAAAAACTTAATTTTGAGGATAGGAATGAGTTTTATAAAAAAAATTGTAAAAGCTAATAATGAGTAACATTGTCATTAATTCTGACCCTACTTGAGATATACACAATCCCTTTATCTTCCCATCTCCTCCACCTTTAACCACAAAAATTTAATAGCATCAATTTCCTTAATACACAAACCTCCGTGCAAAATTTTTGGAAATTTTCAACAAAAAGCACAGGAGTTATTAAGCTTCAAATAGGGTGAACAAAATTGTGCCCCTCAGACGTACAGAAATTACCTCAAATTTTTTTGCATTTCTCAACATTTCAAGGTGTCCTAAGTCCAAAAATGTAAAAATCTGGGGAATCCTTTTTGCCAGATTGCCATACTTTCCCTGTTATAACAGCCAGGAAAGTAAAAATTGAAAATTTACTTCAATTACTGGTTCATGTGAAAATTTTTTTATTCTAACAATTTTCTGTGAGATACCTGCCAGTTAAAGCACAAAAAATAATTATATTTAAAAAAACAAACAAAATATTTAACTTTTATATTAAATATAAGAAACAGAATAAAAGTTCAATCATATAGAATTCATGAAAAAAGTTATTATTATTAAAATGCTATCATTTTTAAATCAAATAAAAAATTGAAAACAAATCAGAAATAAATTGAAGAGATTAGTGAAAGAAGGGTATAAGTCCACAAATGGCTGATTTTGAGTTAGAGGCCAACCATAAATTACGTAAGGGCAATTTTGGCCATTCTAGACTCCCACCCACCCGTGTAAGAAACCGTAATTTTTCTTTGACTCCCCCTCCCCTCCCTATCTTATATAATATTTAAGCATAATTTTATAGAAAAATTTTAACAAAAAAAATTTTTTATGAAACTTTAAAAACCTCAAGTTCAAAATATATAATTATTAATTAGTTAATTAATATGTACTATTATTTATAAAAGACTATGTGAACAAATCTAAATATATAAAAATTTAATGAATTCAAATGAACAATTTATTTTAAGAACTTTATTTTTTAATTATTAACAATTTTATTATCATCATCATCATCAATGTCATAATATTCATTTTTATATTAATTTTAATTTTCACAAAAGAATGCAAAAAACTTTGACAGATTGAGAAGCTAGTGCACGTGTAAACAGAAACGTCATACAAAATAAAACAAGAAAGAAAAGAAACCACATTCCATTGCCATATTAATTACATCTTGGATAAGGTCAATAAAATAAACTACATGTTGCTAAAATGTGCTAGGTGTACCTGGGGAATAAATCATAAAGCTTGTAAAACTCTATACAATGGGGCAATGCAACTAATGCTACTTTATGCGGCCTCTAGCTGGGGTCATGTAACTAGTAAAAATTCAGTAGCATTACTCTCTCTTCAAAGACAGTTTGCTATCAGAATTTCAGTGCTACAGAACTGTTTTTACTAATGCCTCTGATACTAACAGAGCTCCTTCTTTTGCACTATGTATTGTAAGAAAAGATTCTAAACTACTACATCAGAACTACAAACATCAAGTCTCAACAACAGTCTCTACTCCTATCTACGGCTGTTCATATGCTACCACATTGCAATTACCCTACTAAATGTGATCATCACCCTGTAAACAAGGTTATCCTCAGGGTACATTTGGTGTCATCTGCTTCCTCCACAGATAACCATGCAGACATTAATATCTACACAGATGGGTCTAAAAGCTCCCTTCATGTTGGCTCAAGTATCTATTTCTTCCTCCAAACTGACGTATTTTGCCCAAAATATGTTAGAAGGTACAGATACTTCCTACATACCTCCATCTATCAAACTGAAGATGATGCTGACCTATCAACATTTACTGTGATTCTCAGTCTGTCCTAAAAGCTCTATTAAATCCCAATTGCAATAGCAATAAAATCACATATATCCAGCACCATATTAAAAATCTTGTAAATAAGATAACTTTTATATATTTTCCTGGCCATACTGGCATACTTAGAAATGAATATGTTGACTTTAAGGCTAAGTCAGCTGCAAAGGATACTGATTTGGACTACACTCACATCCCTCTCTCACATAGCAGCCTTAAAAATTATTTTCATGTCAATGCTGTGCAAAAGTGGAATCAACAATTGTTGAGCAGTAAAACTGGTAGAATAACAAGATTTTATTTTCCTAGTGTTGAATGTAGGATCTCATCACCACTTAGAGATTTAACAATTGCCATATGATCTATCATTGTCCAATTTACGATCAACATACACTTATTCTGAAATCTGAAATCTTTACACTTGGTTTTTCAGGTGGCCATGTCCACTCGATAAGCCTGTTCAGAAGCCACTGTTTCATGCTTTTTACAATTATGTTCAAAAAACATAAAAGAAAAGACTATTTATAATTTCTAATATCTAGTTTTACATTTTAGTTTTCACTAAAAGCCAAATACTAATTTTATGTTTACTTTGTATCATGTATTTTGGTTTATGTATTCTTAGTGTTATACATCCATAGGAGTGGTGCACTTATTCTAATAAAAAAAGGAGAGAGAGAAAAACCACCACATGGCCTTTCTCCTATAAATAAATAAATAGAAAAAAAAACATGTAGACCATGAGTCTGCTAGCATTATTATTTTATCACATCACACGAGATGGCTTTAGTACAACGAGTGTTCTTAATAGAAATGGCCAAATTGAAGCCAAATTCAAAACTCCACCACTCAATGAGATCAAAAAATAAAAATAAGAATATTACGTAAGACAATATCTATTACCCTCCTACCCAAGTAAGAAATTGTAAGAAATCCTTGACCCCACCCATCCCAAAATACCTTACGTAATTTATGGATGGCCCCTTACCCGTGGTTTTGCTCTCCAAGCATAAAGAGCAAAACACTGTCCATACAATAGAAATAAACATCATGCATAATTGTGGGCCGTCACATACATTCAAAGTTTATGAGTGTGGAATAAGAAATAAGTCAAGACATATACAAGAAGCACAACAAGACACAAAAAGAGTACAAGTCCATGAGTACATACTATTCTGTTGAATCAAGAGAGAACTAGATTTTCAAATAGGAAAGTTTTCCTGCTCAATGGACTCTTATTGTCTTCAAGGCATCCTTATTGAATCTTTTTTTTTCCTTTTTATTGCAGTTCAACAGATAAAAGATTTTATAGTAATATTTTCTACCTACTAATTAAATAAGGACACTAAGAATGCCTATTTGTTGAGTTCATTTATTATTAAGATTTTTTCTGTGATTATTTTCTCTATATAGTCAGAATTAGATAACTCATCATAATGTCAATCAATTTGATGCAAAATACATAGTTTAGTGTTGAAAGCAATGTTTAATCCAAAACTTGCTGATTCCATTGATTTGCAAGTTTTTTGGAAGCAAACAAATTGACTAAAACTCTTGCATGCAATGTAAGGACATGTCCAGGGCTTCACAAGGTCACAACCATGTCAACATTTGATTTACTGGACAGATTTTGTGGAACAGATTTCCTCTAAATGAGCTCTAACTGTGGGTAGCTGAAAAAAATTCAATTTCAAATGCTTTTGATGTAGCACAGCTTTTATATATACATATCTCAAAACACAAGTCTATGGACTTATATCCTTCTTGATTGACCACTTCAATTAATGAAAAGAATCCAATCCATAATAAGAAATGTTTACATCTTTTAAGAAACAATTAATTAATGCAACTTCAACACACAGAAACTATGCTGTAACAGTGAAAAAACTTATATTTAAAACAAATACTTTCAATGCACTTAATAGTACATCCTCAGGTTATAATTCTAAATTGAATTTTGAATAGTGTTATAAATATTCAAACTTAGGAAACTAAAAATTTAACACAAATTTTGAATGTCTGACAAAACTTAAAAAAACATCAGCACTTCGAAACCATACAGCCAGCCATAATTATATCAATTGTGGGCAACTCTGATTTGCAGTAGGATTGGTCAGGGTGGGAAGGGGATGCAAACAACATCCCATTTGTATTATTCATGACAGATTTTGAGTTTCTGCATTAAATTAGAACACCCAGCTTCCTAGTAGTAAGCTCATGAGAATTCATTCATTTGGTTAAATGTGTGTAATAAAGCATTACATAATTTACCAAGTGATAATATTATATACATTCTGTATCGATTATTATTAGTATCAAACATATTATAAACAAAACAATTTGATCTTAAACACTAATCTGACTCTTTGTTTCATTATTCACTGATATGGAAGGAAAATATTGATCTGTTTAAAACTAAATTTAAAAAAAAAGTTACCCAACTTCATTAATAAAAATAAAAGAAAGGCTATCAAATGTAAACAAACTATATATTATAGAAAATTAAATGTCAAACTTTAATATAAAAATATCTTCTTTACCTCTGATGTAATCAAGAAAATATACTTTCACATTCAAAATTATATATATTAATAGGCTAACTGTTAATACTGTATTATGTTAATAATACAGATATAACAAAACATTACTATGGAATTTTAAAATTTACTACTTAATAAAATATTTTCGAAGAAGATTAATACCATCATCAGATAAATTTGCATCTTCAAAATGATATTTGAACATAATTGCCAAGATGAATGCTAAGCTTTTCTAGCTAAAAACCTAGAGTTTGACATTTTAGAAGTACTTGATAACATGACAAATTCAGATTACAGTATGCTGCTTCTGATACTGATCAAGGTTATTCTTTCTGGGATCTTGCCACAACAGTTATTTTGAGTATTTTATCTTGATGAAGCATGCAATTTTGGATGATTTATTTTAGAGAATTACTGTAATATGTATAGTATCTACAAAACAGTAGCTGATGCACACAGTTATCATTGATTCTCCTGACAAAAATTTTTCTTAATGTGGAAAAGCAGCAATCCTAAAATATAAACTTGGAAAACAGTTTTAGTACACACAGAAGATAAGAAAGAGCATAAAATACAAATACATCTAAATGATAGTGCATGATTTTGTGCTTCATCAAAGTATAATTAATACTTTCCATCTTTCAATCTGTTTGAAATGTTATGTATGAAGTTAACAGAAATAGTAAAAATTTATATTTCTATTTAAAACATTGAGCTACACTGCAGACAATGACATACTTTCCAGCAGTAATATATTTACTCACTTATGCTGTTGTTCATTTTTGAACATTTAGTAAAAACATACATCATTTATGTAACCAGTTTCAGAATATAACAACTCCACATATTATCAGGAGAAACAAATGCTATGCAAATGTTAAAAGATTCAAAACCAAAACTTCTTGTACAAATTTCTGGGTCTGAAGATAGGATGGAGAAGACCCAAAAAACATTTTATCCAATAAAGAAATTTTGACTCCTATAATATTTTAGCATTTGTGTTTCTCCATTTATGTAACACAACTCAAATCTATTTTCCACCTGATCTACTGTAATTTATTTATTTATTTATAGATCTAAAATTATTTATAATAAAATACAAGGGTTATTTTTTTTTCAACTTCCACCAACCCAGAGTAAAAAAACAAGAATGAAGAACAAAACCACTTTATTTGTAGAAGGTAGTTACAGTCTTCATCCATTTTTCTACATAATTGCCTTCCCGATTCAGACAAACATCATATCGTGACACCAGCTTTTGTTGAATGTTGCCGCCAGGCCATTCAGCTAACCTTTAACAACACTGTCAGTCAGCAGTATACAGTGTGGACCTTGAAATTTGAGGAAACTCCTCACTGAGCTCAGAAATCATGAACTGATGCCTTTCTCACATCAATTGATCCACTTTGTCCACCAAATCGTCAGTCATCACACACTTCCTCCCTTGACTGCCCTCATCATGAATGTTGTCATGTCTTTGTTTGAATTTCCTGCACCATTCATGCATACATCTGTAGCTCATGAGGTTCTTACCATACACATTACACATCCTTCGATGAATTTCATCTCCATTCAGCCCTTTGGCCTGTAGAAATTGAATTACTGCTTGTACTTCACAGTTGGCAGGAGACTGGATTGGCGGCATCGTGTTTACGTGTTTACTGCAGAGTAGCAAATGTCTAAAATAGCTTGGCACAATGCTAAGTGGCTAGGGAATATACTACTTACTAGGTGTGCACTCTGTCCCTGTCTCACATGCTTCCAATTTTTTTTCATGTGTTAGTGGAGATTGAAAAAATAACCCTTGTATAAAGTAATCACACAATACACATTCGCTAACTCTCAAATTGAATGCCATCATCATATGTTGTGTAGACATAAAATTTTTACTTTTTTATAAACATATAATTAAATTTTCTCTACATACTTACAACAAATAACATAATGCATATCTGTTTACTCTGAAGGAATCAGATGAAAAGAATTAAAGACAAAGATCAAAGCCTAAGGCTTATTAATAGCTCTTGCATCTTTTTAATTAATAATTAAAAAGATTACAATTAAAATTACAAGATCTTTTTAATTAATAATTAAAAAGATCTTGTAAAAGCTGACTATTCTACTTCTGACAATCCTCTGATCAATAAAAGATAAAAAGGATCCAAGTTAGATCTATAGAATTGGATCTTGTCTGATCAACATTACAAAGCTTAAACTACAACATTTTTATTTCTGTGTATCTCCAATTTCATGGGATTATTTTAATAATTTTGTTATTTTTATTCATTATTATTAAAGAAGTGAAAGCACTGAACATTTTAATTAAAAATAAATACATATTTTTTAATTCAAATCCACTTTCACTTTTTCTCATTTGACTACTTAAAACTAAATAGAAATTTTTATTATTTCTTACAAGAATTAATTAAAGCATTGAAATAAAAAGACAAATTGTTTATTTTATAAAAAAAAAACATTTTCCTAAAAGTCTTTTGTTGTATCTAATTACCAGAATTTTTTAAAACTGTTTATAGTTTGGTGTAATCAATAAAATGAAGTCTTCAGAAATGTGTATGATGTCTTACTTGTCTGTAATTTAGAAAGTTTTTTTATTGTGTGTTTCAATAGGTTGTTTCTTTCATTTTTGGAATTTTGCAACCATTTTAAAATGTTACTAACTTAAATTTCAATTCATCTGCAAGATACTAATAGATGTTTCATATCTTATAGTATTAAAGCAATGCAATTTTGTATATCATCTTTATCCTTTGAAAATTTAAATGTCAACTGCATTATATTTCAGTTTAATTTTTATTAACATTCTTGAATTCTTTAATTTCTAGTATTTCATCTTTGATTCTTATCATTTTGTTAAATTCTTACTTTATTTTTAGTTATATTCTTTTATAGATCTTCATGTATTCTGTTATCCTCTTTTCTAACATTCTAGCAGCACTTGCTATGGAGAATTAATTGTCCAAATCACTGTTCCAGAAGAACAATTACATAAATGCTGAATTAATAATTTTATTAATTCCAGACTAAAATTTTTAATGAATCAATTCAATTTTTTTAGTTAATCTTTATAAATATATGCTACTCTCTCTTCTAATTCAATTCTGTAAATTCCAAATTCACTAAACTTGAAAGATTTAACTTTTCATTTTTCTTAATTACAAATGGTATATAACCTTTGTAGTATTTTAATCTACATACTAAAAATGTCTCCCTTTAATAGCATATCACAAACTAAAATGTGATTGTGCATTCTCTTTTCTGCAATACCTTTGCTTTTTTCCTCATATCATCTTGTATTCAGTTTCCTATATTATGACTTCTAATACTTACCAATATTCTTTGCAGAAAACTCAAATAACTTTGCTTTTCTTTCCATTAATTAATTAATATGATACTTGATCTCATAATTACATAGAGAAAATGTAAACCGTTCATACAAAAATTTCTTAGCAAATAAAATAGTTCACTTGAATGAAAGTGCATAAAACTACAGACCGCAACTATAAAGAAAAGAGTTTCTCAACTGGAAACAAAATGTATTAGTGTATCTTTCTTCCTGTATTATGAAACGATATTCAATGCTATCAAAATTTGTGTGTTTAATTGTGTACAAAAATTCATATAAATACAATGTTAAAAACATAACTGTATCTTTAATTAAAATTTACAAGTATTTTTGTCTAAATAATCAGACTTATTCAAGTAGTTTTTTTTTTTTATATTTACCAAATTCAAATGCAAGGAAGTTACTCTTTAAATTTCAAGCCTAAATAAGTCTAATAATTTGAAAATAAAAATATCTGCAAATTTTAATTAAAGATGTATTATATTTTTAACATTGTATTTATTCATTCCTGAAAACTCATTTTTGTCATCTGTTTTCTGTTTAATCTGTGATTTTAACAATATTTATAATATTTTATGCACTAAGTTTTATAACATATTCACCATAAACAAAAAAATGAAACAAAACTTCCTGTCTTAATAAAACATTTTGTAATTTATATTTTTAACTCTAGGAATGGAACTTCATTTATAGCATGCAGATCTCTGCAGAGATGCAGAAATGTGTTTGACTTCACAATCAAGATTAGGGGAAAATTAAAACAGTACTGAGAAAATTTGTGGTATAAAACTATTATTACAGAAATAACTACTAAAATACTACAATAAAATGGAGTAGCATCTTGGCTATGCCTATAGACATTAACTGGAAAAATTTGCTAAAATGCACTTTAAAAGTGAAATTGGAATGTTGTTTGTTTTTGATCACTTTGGTTACTGCCTACCTATACAGTTATAAGGACAAATCAGTCTGTCATTTCTAATACAGAATATCTACAAATTAATAAACTGCATTTAAAAACTTTTTGTAAATTGTCTCAGTTAAATAGCTAAATAGAAACTGTTTTAGAAACAGTATTTTCCATATTTTTTATGGATATATTTTGATGTTAATATTTCTTATTTTATAATAAATTTTAAATCATAAAAACACAGTTACATCTCAATAATGATAATGATGAAAAAGTTGGTCAAAAACTCTAAAAAAGTTTATCATTTATCATTTTGTAAAAAAAATCAGTGCATTTAAATAATTTTTCAGAAAAAAAATAGTACAAGTCGTCATAAATTTTTTGTTTTTCAACACCAAAAGGTTCATTAATTAGTATGTGTTAAAAATAGGTCATTCATGGAATTGACTTCAATTTTATTTCTATTAATCAATGTATTATACAGTTTATAATTGTACGTGCAATGCTATGACAACAACACATGCTTGAATTAAAGTGCACTTTTTAATTTTAAAATTTTATACATAAATTTATCAGTTCGGTGGTGTGGCAAATTATAAGACAGGTCAAGTTGATTTGAAATTTCCAAACTATATAGTAATAATTATTAATTGGTTCATAAATTTTGTTTTATTTGATATGCTAGTTTGTAATAATTTTTGGGGAGATTTTGTGCATGTTAAGGGAAATTTTTGGTCCTGAAAATATTCTACACCCAATTGTTTGAGTTTTGTAACCATTTTTAGGAATGCATTTCATCCATAAAAACGAATTAAACTGTAATTTAAATGTAATAGAACTGTACAGCAATTCCTTTATCTAACATTGAACACACAACATATATTTTTATAGGAAAGTAACATTGCCATATAAAATATAAATTCTAATAATAAATGTTAATGCACTCAAAAATTATGGTAATAAAAATCTGTGTGTCTTCAAAGCAAAACTATTGAGTAACAAAATCTTTTATAACAGAGTAAGTAAAATTAATATAAGCTTTGAAATTATTTACAAAAGAAAATAAAATTTTCTAGGAATACTAATAAAGTACTAATCATTCTATTTAATCTCACAATTTGTAAATAAACTAATAAATTTTGTATCTACATTTTAAAATATAAATTATTATTAAATCTATTTTATAATAATTAATTCTTAACAACTCAATCTAACAAAAACTTAGTTACGAAATTACTGTGCACGTCAGTAATTACAACCGTAATTATTAAAAGTTGCTCTCCCAAAAATTTAAGAGAAATTAATTCAGAAATAATTATCATCATCAAAATACTTTTGAAATTTTAATTAAGCGAAATGTGAAATTTTATAATTTAATCTCTTACTGTGGAATAAATAATTATTATTAGCCTACTTCGGTGTTTTCCGTTAGGGTGGGCTTGGCAAAGTCACAAAGGAGCCTGAGAAAATAAAAATTTTCGATTAATTTAGAACAATTTTGACAATAAATATAATTTTTTTTTAAATTATTACTTTAAAAATTATTATTGCCACTTACGGAACAGCTTATAAAATTTATCATTTAACATTAATATTGTATTCAAGCGGTTCTACGTACCAGATCCAACTACTATTTCATTATTTCTATAACATGTATTTATTAAAACCCAGGAATTATTTAATGAGTACTTTTATGTGAAAGAAATAAATTATTATTTAACATCATATACTTTAAGTTAGCAATTTATGCAATTTTATATATTTAATTGTAAAATGTATCTAGAATAGGTACAATAAATTGTTTTTGACAAAAAGACCAGGTTGAAAAGTGAAAACATTCACTAATTTTTATTAAAAGTCAATTATTATAAATTCAGTGCAACCAGTTTTGTAATAGAAGAAACTAATTAATTTTGTTATATAATTATATTAACAAAAAATTTTTCTTATCATACATTTCTAATTTTCTTTCACATATATAAAGGCTATTTTTGCACACATTCTCAATTTAAATAAGCAGTTATTAGAACTAAGTTACTTTCGAAATATCCCTTAGAAAGGTTTCAAAAATATAAAGTGAACATTTGTGTATGAACCATACAAACTGCCTGATTTACTAAGTTGTAATTCTACAATGTTTACAAATTATTACTGATGATTGGAAACTAGAAATAGACAATATTGCCATCTTTTATGTTTACTAATTTAGGATGTCTAGAAAACAATACTGATTCAAACTAGAAAAATCAACTCCATCGATGTAAACAAAAAAGCAGAGGAGTCAAGACTTTAATATTTTAAAAATATAGTTTTATTTGTTTTTTACTTTATGCACAGATAATATATTATTTTCATATTTAAAATTTTAAAATATCTGTTAATATGTTTTAAAAAATATTGAAATATGTCAATGTTGGTCTGTAACATTCAAAAGGTTGTGTACAGACATTTTCTCTATTTAAATTATCAGATCATCAAATGTAGATCTGAAAATCCCCCAAAAAAACTTAAACTGAATAAATAAATATCTTGACTCCTTAACCAACTTAAGGTTTTTTTCTTACAAAAAATATTGACTTGGAGCAAGGTTCAAATCATACATTTCTGACAAATTTGACAAATTCGATACTATAATACTAATTGCAGTATATGTCTATATATGTATATATAAAAATGCCAGATATATGCACTTTAAAATGCCTGAAATATACATTATGCATGTTAAAAACACCAGTAACATACTCTAAAATTTGTAGATTGAAATGCATATTTACAATATTTTACTTCTGACTGCAATCCTACTAACATCTATTACATTACACATTTTAGTTGGGAAGGGATAAATATAGGACAATAAGTAACACTAAAAATTTTAAAATTATGTCATCACAAAACATGTATTTGAATTTCATGCAGGTATGTGGACAAGTCAATTACAAGTAAAATTGTATCACTGTAACACTTACATGCAGTGGCATTACAGGAGAGGAATCTCCTGTAATGCCACTGCACGATTCCACTCCTGTAATGCCACTGTACGTAAGTGTTATAGGGATACAGTAAATGGCGGTGTGAAGTGAAAACATATTATAACAAATAAAATTACATGTTCAATATAATTTTATGACTTTTTATGCTATCTAATCAGTCATTATTAAATTTACTTCTATATATACAATTATTTGTAAGATGTTTGCAGATGGCTGGGTTAACCTAGTTTCCCTCATCCTATACTTACACCACTGGTCTAAAGTACTTTTATATTTTTGTTTATAGCCTGTACAAATGACAAGAGTGAGTAAAAAACACTCTTATTAACTAATTATAGATTTAGTGTTAAAGTTAATACTAATGTTTGGTTCCTAACTGATATCATGAACTCTATAAACTTAGTTTCAGTGCGACTAGATGTTACCTGTGATCCATTGCTGTTTTCAAAAATTTTAATTATTTGCTTGCTGCACAATTCTCAAATTACTAAAAGTAAAATGTATAAGAATAACCTATGCTGTGTAAAGTACTAGATATACATCAAAGTACAACAAACTAGATATTCAGATTTTTGCTCAGTTTTGTTAGCCAAAGAAAAAATACTATAACTTTTCTTAGTTCGAAAGTGTTTATAAAAAAAAAAAGTCACATTATTGAATTTATTTGTGGATTATGTCTGAAATTAGAATTGATATGCTCAATATAATTGATGGATGACTTTAAAAACAAAGTAAAATTTAATAGAGAAAAAAAGATAATTTTATGCACAAATGTTTTGCAAGTCCAAACTCTGACAATCAGCATTGTAAGATGGTATAACATACTTTCTCTACTGATCCAAGGCAGAAATACCTAGAATTTTCTTATGATTCAAACATTCAAAATACTTAGAATTCCCTAATTTTACCAAATGTACAAATTTTATAATTTCAATATAAACTTTAAAACTTTTAGATTTACATAAAGGTTTACTGTTTGTAATCATTTTATATAATTCACAGTAAAAATGTTTGTGTTGTTCCACAATAAATTGTTATATAAGCTCTACATTCCATAATTATCTAAGTGATTAATTTTTGGTCTAATAAAATTGCTAGATTTTAATTAAACAATTCTTATTTTCACTTAAATTTTGATTTAATCTTTACAATAAATCATAAATATAAAACATAATAGTATTTACAGTAGACCCCCTATAATGTGAGTTCCTAGATTCCTATAACGCAACAAAAAAATTGCGACAATATTCGTATAAAGACGCTAAAAGGGACGCGTAAAACGTCATCGCCAACTCGTCATCGCGGACGAGCAGCCGAACTACATTTCCGCCGTCCAGCGCCACGCTACGGAGAGTTTAGGCGGGTAAATTGAGTTTACTATCGTCTGTACAGTATTATATATAAATTAAGGTACTGTAGGTAATTAAGGTAATAAATTAAGGTACTGTATTAGGTACTGTACATATAATTATTAGTGTTGTAACAAATAGTATATTCGGCCAGGAGCGTGGCCGAATAGCCGAATATTCGGCTCAATTATCGCATGTACGGAAATTGGCGCGCAAACCGCATTATGGCAAGGACCCCGCTCTCTATTGGCCCGCTGTCACTAATCGTGTTAATTCTTGACAGATGAAGCGGATAAACATGAGTGTCATGGCAGTATGTGATAAGTGATGATATCAAATGTGGATAACAATGAAATGTCCTACACATGTAAATAACGGAGAAAGAACAGAGAAGGACCGCAAAGTGAAAATGTGAAAATAAATATGAAATTGAGTCGATAACATAATCGAACGAGTCAAAGTAGCTTATTGGCACGAAATTTGTGGCCGTCAATGCCAAACAATTGTTGTCATAGACTTCGGAAAGCTAAATGCTTATGATGAAAGTCACTTAGCATGCACGGGTGAAAGCCTGGGGCTGTTCGAGCTATCTCAAATCTTTGAAATCATAACTGTGACTTATATCGACGTCCTATCTGTCTCTTTTCTCTGTTATCACCAGGCTGAGTCATGTAATTGTAAAATGGGAACTCTACGACGGAAAAGTGACGAATCGAAGGTATCGTGAGCGCGTATTGTGATGTATGCACAGGCATACATGGATTAGAGCGATAGAGGAAAGAGAAAGGAAAAAGCAAAGACAAGCGCTTAAAAAGAAGGATAGGCAGGGTCAGACCCTCAGATGTGCAACGATTCTCCAACCATAGACGTGTACGTGTGCTGATCTTTGTAATTATAAATTGTGAATACATGTGACTAATATTATTTTCTTTTTTATTTTGTGCATGTTACAAGTTATAAATAAATATAAACAAACAACACTAACTC
>NW_019384584.1:0-2336 GCF_000671375.1 Centruroides sculpturatus | reverse complement strand
ACTATCATCTGTACAGTATGTAAATTAGGTACCGTAAGTCTAATACAGTACTGTAATTTTATACATTTCTTGTGAAAGAAACATTTCTTATTCAATGGCCATAAAAATTATTTATATTAATAATGTCTCCAAAGTTCAACAAAGTTTTCACAGAAAAATAACATCAGAAATCACGGCCGCAGTTTGGTGCGCTGGTCCGCGACGAAAACAAGCTTAAGCAATGGTGACGTCAAACGATGCACACTCGGTAAGTAATCCTACAATTTTTTGTTTATAGCATAGTTTATATGGATTATTCCCAAAAAATTATACCTGTTTTGGAAATGTTAAGTTGAATTAGTCTAGAATCGATTAATTTTACGGAAGAAAACCTTTCAAACAGCCATAGTCCGTAAACTTCACACGTGTCGGGCTGCGATTGGCTCATGTATTTAAGGATTCCTACAACACAAAATTCATATAATGAGGAACGTATCTCCACGTTATAGGGGGTCTACTGTACATACAAACTGTTATGCATCAATTTAAACCAGCAGCGCCAAAACTTTTCAATTAATGGGTCAAATTGCATCTAAGTAGACAGGCCACAAATATTTTGTATATTTTGTACACTTGTACAATAAACAAAAGGTAGGACTATTTCTGTCATTTTGTAAACGATGTGTCAAATACATTTGAAGGACAGATTAGCATTTGTCACAGGCTGGATTTGGCCCAAAGGCCATAGTTTGAATGCCACTGTCTTGAAGTGTAAATATATTAGAATTACATAAGCATTTATAGAGGAAGTATTTTTGAATTTGTTAATTAAGTATTTACATTAGCATCTGATGAGGAGAAGTAACTCTGAATTCCACTGATGAGGAGAAGTAACTCTGAATGCATTGAAAAACATTCAATGCAGTATTTATGAATTTTATTTGTTGAATGTTCTATGTTTCTAGAACACTACTAGCATCAGAAAGAGTCGATTTTAGAAAGTTCTACCTGAAAAAGGTCCTAGAAGTTGACCAAAAACATTAGTAACATAATAATTTTCAAAGCACAATAAAGTTTGTAAGTTTTATTTGTACAAAATAAAAGTACATCATAAAAAAAGACCAACTCTGCATCAATATACAAGTATAATAAATTTACAACCTCCAAAAAATTTCTTACATTTCAAAAAGTCTTATCTGCAATAAATTTTTCATTTTAATTAATAATTCAAATGCATTCACTTTTATATATGGAAGGTCCTGCATTTTAACAGCCTAATTGATTTCCCAAAAAACAATCATTATGAAAGCCGTCACATTCCCTATAAGCTCAGCATTGGAGATTGAAACTACATTTCTGAAAATAGTTTAAACTACATAATATTAGATTGAAACTGCTAATAAAAACAAACAAACAAACAAACAAAAAAAAAACATTTCATACAAATGTAACAGAAAATTTATGTCAATCATAAAAGTAAAACTCATAAAACAAATAGTCCTAAGTCTACAGTATTTACACTTTAAACTATACTTTCCCTAATCTCTATACTAATATCCAAATACCATATTGCTTTCTTACAACTTTCTAGATCCAATTATAGCCAAAAATAAATGATTCTAGTACTATTTTTTCCTTTCTTTTCAGAAATGATAAAGTAAAACAGTACAAATGAAAGATAAGGAGAGTGATAAATTATAAAAATATTCAGGAAGGGTGGAATGCTATATCATATAATTATGAAAATACAAAAAATTAGGTTAAAATGAATGTAGGTGGATAAAATAAAGGTGAAATAAGAAAAGATTAACAAAAAAAAATATTATTTAACAACCTGAATACTGTATATCAAAAATAGCCAAGAAACAAAACAACACTAGAATTAAATATAAAAATAAGAATGGCATTATTAATAAAACTAAGAATGACAAGCAAAAAATCCAAATATTTAACTTGAAAAACTAAACCTTCAACATCCAGCATTTAATTTTTGCATGAACAACTTATTTGTCCAATTTAATTAGCCATCACTTGGTTCTAACTACAAACTATAAAATTCTAAAATATCAGCCTAATTCAAAAATTATTCATTTCTATGTTCTGGAATTCTATAGTTTATGTAGTTAGAATCTGCTGATGATTAATTAAATTAGTTGAAAATGTTGTTGATGAAGAGATTAAATTCCAGATACAGCTGTCTCTTGATAATCTGACAGGTGTGGGACCAAAGGGGTGTTGGATTACCGAAAGTGTCCGGATTACTGAAATTGATTACATATTTGGCATTGTTTTGCTAGCAGTAGCCTACAATATTCCCTACTCCAACTGTTCAAAGAGAACTGTTCATAGAAAACACA
>NW_019384583.1:787118-787906 GCF_000671375.1 Centruroides sculpturatus | reverse complement strand
ACTATGCCAGAAACCTTCGCGGGAGTGTATTAAAAAACTTTCCTAAGTTTTATGGCAATCGTACTATGCCACAAACCTGCGCAAGAGTATATTAACCCCTTTTTGTCCATTTAAAAAAAAAATTTAATTAAGCATAAAAAATACTTAAAACTGAAAAAAAACGAAAAAAATGTGTTAATTTTGGTTAAAAAGCTTCATCATTTAGTTTTCTTTGTCTCGCCATTCTGTGAAATTTAACAGGGATGAGTTATTGTTTACACATCTGGATGACCTTGAACACAGCTGGAGTCGGATTTCCCGGGACATTCTCATAGACATCGCGGGAGGACAAGGGTTTAAAGTAGGGTGACTTCAATCTGGCGGTATATTTTTAAAAAATTATAATTTTTATTGCGATTTCCAACCCCCCCTAATTAATTAAACTTCTATATAATAAAATCTATTAATTAAAAAAATTAAAAAACTATCGGAAGTCGTTTTTGACATCAGAAAGCAGCTTTAAATAACTTTACCGAAGGAAAATCGGTGCGCTACAACTTTAGAATGATAAATTAATTTTGATAAAAAACTCCCATTAAAAAAACATTAAGCCTTAATCGAGCCTTATCAAAGGCTCATTAAAATCGCGATAAAATTTTTTCGCGTGCGCAAAAAATTCTGAAAAAATTTGGGGACCTAAAAAACATTCCAAAAATTCAAAAAAAATAATTTTTTCAAAAGTGGCCTTAACGACGTAACGCTATAAAACTTGCTCGAGTCACACTCGAGCGCGGCTCAGAAGGGGTTAA
>NW_019384583.1:708916-782425 GCF_000671375.1 Centruroides sculpturatus | reverse complement strand
ACACACACACACACACACACACACACACACACAGAGAGAGAGAGAATACAGTAGAGTGTCATTTATCCAAAAGTCGGTTATCCGAAACGTCGTTTATCCGAAAGAATTCAAGTCGGCAAACTTAAATTTTCGCTAGTGCTGTGGCGCTGCAATCTTTAGCTATATCTTGGGCTACGCCAATATTTTTTTTGTTGGTGTGTGTGTTTCAGCTGGCAGCACTGGAACTTTTGTGTTGTGTTTTTCTGAGGACTGTGTGTGGTGCTGAATCGAACATTTTTGATATTAGATCAACTTCTAAAGTATATTTATTTTGGTTTTTATAGTTTTCAATATATTTATTTTGTTTGTACAAAATAAATAATTTTTAATGGTTCAATAGCCACGATTATTATTTTAAAAAGTTTACGTTTGGCTTAACATTGACGAAAATTCAACGCAAAGCAACACGCAACGGAGAAAAATTTCAACACGGGATAGGTTAATGTATTTTTTCGTTTATAATCGGTTATCCGAACAACCCCAGTCCCAATTGATTCGGATAAACGACGCTTTACTGTATCTATTTGTTTTTGGTTCAGGAGGTTTAAAACATTGAGATTTGCAAAAAACTTTGAGGGTCAAATTTGACATGATTCAAATATTTTCTCTTGTTTATACTTAACAGCCAAGGAAAGTAAAATTAAGAATGTTCAGAAAATGCATTTAACTTATTGCTACAGAATACAAATATAAATACCAACATAAGCCCGATACATAGCAAATAAACACCCACACTGCCATAAATAATCAGGCTATATTTTGGAAATAATTATGAATTACAAATGAATTTGGCCCTAGAGGGAAGCGTTAGGTGCCATTTCATATTAAACTTAACAATTATAATATTTGATTAATTAATTTAGATTAAACTGGAAGAAAAGAATTGGCCCGAAGCAGGACTCAAACCACAACTCCTGCTTACCGTGTGGATGTGTTGCCAGTTATGCTACCCAGATGTTCCGTCCAATCTTCTTTTCCAGTATATATAATGGGTGGGCAAGCAAGAGGTCAGTGGGAGCCAAAATGTAGGTTTTGCAAAATGCATGGGAGCTGCAGTTCTGTACTGCAGTCTGTACTGCGATTTTATTATCTATATATATAAAAATGAATGTATGTGTGTCTGTGTGTGTGTGTGTCCTTCATGCATTGCCACACCGTTTATCCGATTGCCGTGAAACTTTGGGAAGTTATTTAATATACTCTGGCGAAGGTTTGTGGCATAGTACGATTGCCATAAAACTTNTATTAATTAAAAAAATTAAAAAACTATCGGAAGTCGTTTTTGACATCAGAAAGCAGCTTTAAATAACTTTACCAAAGGAAAATCGGTGCACTACAACTTTAGAATGATAAATTAATTTTGATAAAAAAACTCCCATTAAAAAAACATTAAGCCTTAATCGAGCCTTATCAAAGGCTCATTAAACAACTTCCCAAAGTTTCATGGCAATCGGATAAACGGTGTGGTAATGCATGAAGGACATAAGACAGACACACACACAGACATACATTCATTTTTATATATATAGATACATGTTGAAATCCCCCCCCCCCGGGAGATGGACGGGATTAAGGCTTACCGTAAAGAACTCTGCTTCTATTTGTACTATTTTAGATGCGGGTTTTTGCGTTTTTGATTTCGTTTTAATAGGGTGCGTCAAGAGAATGTACAATAAGAAGAAATTTTTCAAAAAATTCCCTTTCCCATGGGGGAATGTTATAAATTTATAATAGATACATTTTGAGCCACAACAACATGTGGCAGGGTCTGCTAGTACTTAATAAGAGGTAGATATTTTACAAAACAAATTACAGGTGCTCAATATATGTATATAATTAAGAACACATGCAGAATAAAGTAAAGATGAAAGTAGTAGCAGAGTAGAAGGGTAAAACAGTAAATTTTAAAATATATACGCACATAGAATTAAGTTAACATAATAAACATTGAGAAAACAAAGAAAAGGTTAGATGTAGAGTACATTATAAAAGGAAGTATACAGTATTTAAATGTTGATATACAGCAGCAGAGAGGGATGCAGGCAGCTAGTTGAGAGTTGATGTGCCAGTGGTAACATTAGTCTTGATGTTATACTGGTCGATTAGGGTTATAAATTAATTGTAAGTGTCCTTGTTGTTAATCAAATCATTAAGGAACTCATGGTTATTTTGTGGCCAATGGCCATGCCAACTGCTGATGAGCAATTGTAGTTGTGTCCTCTCAAAGTCCAGCATTGCACAGTGAAGAATGTAGTGGAGGCTGCCGTCCTGAGTGTTGCATGTTGTGCAAAGGCCACTGTTATATGGATCCACAAATCGACTGATGTAAGAGTGGAAGCGGCCGTGGTTGGTTAGAAACTGGGTGAGCTTGAAGTTAGGGGTGATCCATTTATAGTTGAAGATTGCAGAGATGTCCTTGAAGAACTGGTATGTGATGTTTTGGTTGTTGTCCCAATTATTTTGCCAGGTGATGAGTAGATCATTCCAAAGGAGCTTTTTGTAGATAATAGGGAGAGTTTGATCTGTGGCAGCAGATTTAGCCAGGGCGTCAGCACGTTCATTACCGATGATGCCCTGGTGGGCATGGACCCAGTTGATGCTGAAGGAGTTGCTACAGTTTTTGACAGCTTCGTGGATGGCATATGCAATAGGGTGAAGGTTTCTGTGACTAATGAGGGAGATGATGGAGTTGCTGTCAGAGTGTAGTGCAATGTTGGTGTTGTGGAAGTTCACGGAGCACCAATCGATGGCCGTCTTGATGGCAAGCAGCTGAGATTGGAAAACAGAGCAGCTGTCCTGTAACCGATTCCTTTGGTTAAAGATCTCCCGTTCCATTCTGGAAAACAACAAAGCTGCAGCCCACCTGGTTGTTGATTTTTGAACCGTCAGTGTAGATGTCAATGGAGGGAGGAGAGTGAAAGTTGTGGATGAAATTGGGAGGTTCATTAGGATAAGGTGAGTTGCTGTAGTTGATCGGGCGTTTGAGCATGTCCGCTTGAATAGTAGTAGAGCTGGTGGTGATGTTATTGCCCCATTTGATGTTCCAGACTTCGCTGTAAAGTTTTATTATCTAGTCTATTGGTGGCTTTTTACAAATCACTTGTAGGCTGGAGTTGGGAGCAGTATGGTAAGCTTTAGTGATGCATAGTAGTGCTGTCCTCTGGACAGAGATCAGCTTCTGACGAGGATGGGATTTCACGGCGACATTGCTCCAGCCACGGCCATAGGTCACAATGGGAACAAAGATAGTGTCATATATTACACTCATGGCTTCGGAGTTAAGGCCCCAGTTGTTTTTGGCCACTCTGGCAAAGGAGTGGAAGATGAGGCCAACACGGTCGCAGATGTATTTTATATGCTGCTCCCAAGATAGGTGGAAGTCAAGAACGATGCCCAGGTACTTTAAAGTCTTCTGTATTTTAATGGTAGGAACTCTTTTATATAAGTTGGGTTTACGAGGACTGTTGAAAACGATTCCCCTGGTCTTCTGGGGGTTGAAATGCAGTTTGTGGAGGATACCCCAGCGATGTATGTTCTGGAGAATGTTACTGGCTTTATTTTCCAGGTCAGCCCTGGATGTACCACCAACAAGAACCATGACGTCATCTGCATAAGCAGTTAAGGAATCCTGGCCGAAATTGGAATTAAGGAAATTGTTGAATGCAATGTTCCATAAGAGGGGGCCACAGACGGAACCCTGTGGGCATTCCCGGACGACATTCTTATTGTGTGATAGATTGCCAATTTGGAGCACAGCTTTCCTGTCTTTAAGGTAGTTACGAATTAGATTAAAAAGGTTGGTGGGCAGGCAGTGTCACTGAATCTCTTGAGGATCAGAAGCCACCAAACGCTGTCAAAGGCCTTTTTCAATATCGAGGTTTATGCCAAGAACGTATTTGTACTGGGTAAGAAGGTGGTGGACGTTGTCGGTAACAGCGTTAATCGCATTGCTGGAGGATTTCTGGTGCCTAAAGCCATATTTCGAAGCTTGAAGATGTTGGGTGGTCTCTACATGCCATGTTAGCCTGGTGATGATTAGCTTTTCCAAGACTTTATCGAGGATGGGGAGGAGTGAAATCGGTCTGCAGGCGGACGAGCCAGGTTTAGGAATTGTAACCAGTTTAGCAACCTTCCAGGCCTCCGGGAAAATGCCATGCTGCAAACAGGTGTTGTAAATGTGCAGCAGATGGTTAGGACATAGTTCCCATATACTTTTGGCAAGCTTCGCAAGAATATCATCAATACCAGGAGCTTTGGTTGTAGGAAGTTCTTTGAATATCTTGTCAACCTCATGGTGGGCAAAAAGAGGGATGTTTGGATTGTTTATGTTGTTGTATTTGTTGTTCCTGATATAACGGTGCCATATTTCGTCATCAGCAGGGTTATCGTCAAGGCAAAAGGTGTCCATTTGGTGTTTGAGGGTGTCTTGTATATTTTCATTAGTAGTGGTTTCGAGGAGGTGACTTCTTTTCAATTTGCCAGTGCACAGCTTTGAGATATAGCCCCATGGATTGATGGAGGCCTTGGTGCAGTAGTTCCTCCAAGAGGAGAGTTTGGCTCTCTTAATTTCTTGTTTGTATATTTTTTGGTAATCAATGTAATTTTCTTTGAGTTGACTGCGCTGTGGCTCACTCCTGCATCGTTGAAAAGACTTGCATAGGTGCCTGATGTGGTTGTGCATGCCAGTGAGATCCGTATTCCATCAGGGAACGGTCTTATGATGGAGGGAAGTACGTGGGATAAAGAGATTGCAGGTACTAGTGATGTTATTGATGGAGTTGTTAATAAAATTGTGATCATCTTCCAAGTGCATGGGGTTATAGATGGTTAACTTAGTTTGGAGGAAGTGAGTGTAGCCTTCCCAGTCAGCACAAGACAGGTTATAACGCATCAAAGGATCGATGTCTCTGATGTTGGTTGGGGTGGTCATTTCAAAGTGCAGGTAAGTGTGCTCGCTAAGAGAAACTGCTTGGAGGACCTTCCAGTTTGTAATGAGATTAGAGTGGTTGAGAGAGGCAGTGGTGATATCTATCCAGCTTTGACCTCTGGAGCTGGAGAAAGTTGGTGGGGAGAATGGATCGTTGACAAGAATCAGATTGTTAGTGGCTAGAAAGTTTTCCAAGGCATCACCTCTGTTATCCTGGCGGTCACCCCCCCAGGCAGGGGAGTGTGAGTTAAAGTCTCCGACGAGAAGAAGGTTGTTGTTTTGAAGATTGTTTATGGTGTCTTGAAGATGGTCCAGAAAGCCATGAATATTGTTATTGTAAGGGCAGTATACATTGATAATGGTAAAATATTATTGATGATGGTTTCGATGCATACAATGTGTTCGCTGCTGTGTTGTTTATGAAGGAGAATCGGGAAGTTTTTGTTGTTTACGACAGTGATAGCCCAAGAGTAGTCCTCAGTATCCTTGACAATTGTTGAAGAGATGGGAAGGCAGGTAGGAATGTTCCTTTGGCAGTACGGCTCTTGTATGAAGATAAAGTCATAGTTATTGATTTTAGCAGCAAGAAGGGAAGTGGCATCAATGCCTCTGCCCAAGTTGACCTGCAGGAAACTATGTTTATGGCTACTCTGATCCATAGTCAGTCCTTGAGATAATGTTCAATCTGGTTCGCTGGTATACTGGGCAGGAGCTGTCTCTTGCATTGTGATCAGTGTTTTTTAACTTACCATGGTGGCAGTTGCAGCATGTTGGCTTCTGGTTTTTATTGGGGCACTCCTTGAATGTGTGTTCCTGATTGCAGTGGCTGCATGTATTCTTCGTTTGGGAGCACTCTTTGGAAGAGTGTCCATAGCCACAAAAACGGAAGCACTGCAGAACTGTGCAAAAGTCACCCACTCTGCAGTGAGACCATTCAATGTTAATCTTTCCTATCATAAGTAGACACTTACAAAGCTTTGGTGACACTTCTATAACACGATTTTTGTATTGGGCATCTCTCTTCCCTGTGGCAAATTTGACACAAAACTGGTTGTTGAATTCTTAATTCTTCCTCAGAGAATGTTTCGTTTATAACAGTGTTTCTCAACGGGGGCGATATCGCTTCCATGTGGGCGTTTTTCCATGTTGAGGGGGCGATTAGTAACAATTTACATTTTGGGGGGCAAAAAACAATTTTCTGGACGATATAGTAAAACATTATATTAAGAATAATTAGATATTTTATTCGTTATATCATAAAATAATTAAACAAATAACATTGTACTAGTCACTAGTCTCTTCAATGCAGTACGACTTTGGCGTTAGTCTTGGTCCTCGGCATCGGAATTTTAAAGTGAAGGGGGCGACGATTCGTTAGAGGTTGAGAAACACTGGTTTATAAGGTCGTTCTGGTTGTATATGCAATGTGTTAGACTATCTTGTGTTTCGAAATTGGGTACGGAGTACAGTATCATATGCAGTTTCCTTTTCTTTGAGAGCCGGGTGGTAACATCTGGTAATTTTTCTTTAATACAGTTCTCCAGGTTAGCTATGTCTTTCTTCTTTTCCAGGTCTACGGCAACACCTCCACCAGCGATTTTCCTGATCTTGTTCACTCCGATTTTTAGTACTGATGGTTTGATCTCTTTTTGCAGTAGCTTACATAGATTATCGCTGTTGCTTTTTTTGTCCTTACTATACACCAGGAGGACGTTGTTAGAAAAAACGTGCAGTTGTTGTTTAGTTTTAGTTGAGATAGACGTTTATGCCGGATTTTAAAACGGTGCTATAAGATGGCTGAGTAGGAGCTTGTTCCCTTACTTTTTCTATGACAGTAAGTTTGTCTATTATATTTTCTTGCTTTTCAAGTATTATCTCGTCACGCTTGTTTTCCATTATGCGGTCAAGCTTTGCAGAAATATCATCAAGTTGTTGGAGACTTGTGTAATTGGCAAAGATATCAATAATGTGTTGTGCACTGCGGATAATATGGTCTGAGTGCCTTCTGTTGATTTTTTCTTGTTTGTTGTCCACTAGATATCCCTTCAGTTCATCAAGAACTTCAGATGCGGCCATGCGGAGATTGGCAGCAGTAGGGTCAAAATCCATAGACGTGATCGAGAAATTGTTGAACACAGAGTAACTAGTAGCTGAAAAAGCCTAGAGCAAAGTTCTGAAAGCTTACAGGCCCAGAGCAATCGTTGTTCCTGCAGGATCTGCCGAAGCACCGCCAAAAAGAGAGTCCTCAACAAGCCAACGAAAATCAGCCGCTGAATTAGGGTCGGTTAGGGGGAAACCGACGGCCACATGGTGAGGTCAATGACCTATCACTCTTTGTTCCTAATATACACTATAACTTGAGAAATAATGATCCGTATGAATGAAATTTTTTTACCAAGCGTGTAAAGATGGGTCTTCTCCTGATCACCCAAGTTAAAAGCGACGATGGAATAAAAGAGGAATCAGAAGGCCGGCTGAAAATTGGATATAAACGGACACGGCAAAAAAGAAATTAATTGGTAAAATCCCATGTATTAATGTCAAGTGAAACGGGAATGAATGACAAGTACGACGGTACCATCGACTCGCCGTTAGAGAGAAAAAGTTGTCCGAAAAAAAAAATCACTTCAATACTTAAATCAGCTGAGAACAAATTGAAGGCCATTTGCCCGTCATCAGTCCTTAATGTATAATAATATTAAAACTGGAATAGTGATTGCTGGAATAACTAAGTACAGTATTTTAAAAAATGTAGGTTAAAACAAGTGTAACTAAAACTATACAAAAACTCACTACTCACCACACCTATATATCAAACACAAACACTGAACCAATTTATAGTGTGGAACGAGCGACTAAACATAAAAAACAAACGTTTTCGAACCCCTTCTGGGCTCTTCATCAGGTTTTAGCTCGTAAATTCGATTGACGAATGTTGTTCCAATAATTTCGTTCCTGTTCAAATTTACGAGCTAAAACCTGATGAAGAGCCCGGAAGGGGTTCGAAAATGTTTGTTTTTTATGTTTAGTCGAACGTTCCACACCGTAAATTGGTTCAGTGTTTGTGTAACTAAAACTTTCTAAAATACAGAAAAATTAGCAAATGAAAGGGTAAAAATATAAAAACTTTAAAATAAAACAATAAATACTGGCTAAAATAAGTCTATAAATAAATTATATATTTTGATAAGTTTTAAATACTTAGGTATATAGCCTGGACTCCATATAACCCCCTAGCTCTAGGCCACAGTAGAAGCGTAATATCCATATTTTGTTACAATATCTCTCTCATTCTGTTATTAACATAGATACATTGTTTAGCTTTGCTAGATTTTGTCTAATATTTTCTAACATTTACACATTTTGAAAATATGAACATTCAGATGGTTGAGAGAGATGAATTCGAGCCATACACAAAGCCATGCGAGATTAGAAAAGTGTTAAACTACAATTCAAACATTACACAGTACATAAAAGAAAACATATTCAATATGGAGTATGAAAAAATTGTGAACAGAACAAGCTCACTACAGAAGAAGAAAAAACATCTTAATGAAATGTGAACTAAATTCCTATTAAACAGCTATCCACAATGAATAATAAATAACTGGGGAAAGTAAAATCAACAATAATAGTAAGGAAAATAAACAAAACAAAGATAAAAACAGAATAAGATACATACCTTCCTGCTACATTCGTGGTTTCTTTGAACAGATAGATAAAAGTTTCGATAAAATAAATATAAAACTAGCTCCAACTTATAACAACTTGCAAAAAATAATCCGGAAGGCATAAACCTGGCATAAATAAACAACCAGATAAATACAACACTACTGAAGTCATTTATAAAATACCTTGCACATGTGAATCATCAAAAGCATACATTGGAGAAACAAAACGAAGATTAGAAACAAGATTAAAAGAACACATCATGGATTTGAAATATAATAGAATCAACTGTTTTTTATGAACATTGCACAACTCATAACTGCAAAATAGATAAGAATGATGTTATAATAGTACACAAAGAAAAAAATTGGTACAAAAGAAAATTTAATGAAAGCTATGAAATTACTACAGACAAAAATAATATTAACAAGAATCTAAGCCAGTGTTTCTCAACCTCTAACGAATTGTTGCCCCCTTGAACGTAGTATCGCCCCCTTCAATAAAACCGTTACGTAGTATCGCCCCTTCAATAAAACCGTTACGTAGTATCGCCCCCTTCACTTCAAAATTCCGATGCCGACAGCCAAGGCTAACGCCAAATTCGTACTGCGTTGAACAGACTAGTGACTAGTATAATGTTGTTTGCTTAATTATTGTACGATATAACGAATAAAATATCTAATTATTCTTAATATAATGTTTTACTATATCGCCCAGAAAATTGTTTTTCGCCCCCCAAAAATATAAATTGTTACTAATCGCCCCCTCAACACAGAAAAACTCCCACATGGGGGCGATATCGCCCCCATTGAGAAACACTGATCTAAGCATAGAAATTCATAAAAACTTGCTACAACATTAAAATAGAATGTTTATACAGTCACAGGTGGGGCTGTGTGTGGCACTCTGGGATTAAGACATTACATGTTGCAAGGCATGCGGGGAAGATCATCAAGTTGGAAGAGGAGTGAAAAGATGTAGTGCGGAAGGTGCCTGACAGATGTCCACAAGATACAACCTATCTATGTAACAGACTGAAGAGGGGCAAAAGCCCGAAACACCTATCTATATGGATTAAAAGTTGATGAAATTATTTGCCAAGTGTCAAGAAATTCACCAAGTCATGACATTGAACCAAACAAAAGAAGACGACACGGTTTTGACAAATAAATGAAAGAAAATTTCCCGTTTTTGAAAAAAATAATTATGGCTATTATATCATCCAAAATGATTTTTTTATTTTGCACAAACAGTATACAGTTTATAACCCAATTATAACGTCATCGGATGTAACAACAACCCTAATATAACGTCAAATTTTTATTGGTCCCACGATTTTACTATACTAGATAATGTTAAAAAACCTACTTGTAACAAGACCCTGTTTTAATGTCATATTTGAAGCACTCCCAAATTTATAAAATTAGATTACAAATTTTATTTAACATAGAAGAAACTACATGTTCAGTCCTAAGGTCAGAGTTCACTTCTTAGAATGACTGTGGGTAGTACTCTCCCCCACCTGACTTCAGTGGAGTGAGGTCCCTGTTTGTAGAAGAGAGTCACTATTTTGGATTTTATTTTGACTCAGTTCTCGGTCCCCCGACTACCTACAAGTCTGGATTTTTTTATGTGCAAATAAAATCTAATACTCTGTGCCAAATATCAGCTCTCGACATATACTCCTTTATACCTCTATGCTGGTAACATAAAACGGTAGTACGATTTTATAAACAAGACAGTCTTGTCAATAAGAAGCTAATAATTGTGGGAAATGAAAAAAGTGTTATATTTGCTTATCAAAAATAAACAAAGAAAACATGCAAGAGACTGATATGTAGAAACTACACCATTAAGATGTCTACAAATTGTGCACTATATCTATCATTCTGGATAATGAAAATATTTTAACGTAAACTAAACTTTTGTTCACTATGTTGCAAACAATAGCCTTAGACACTGAGGCTGTGAGCCTGAAGAAATTGAGAAATTACCAATTCTGAGCACTGAGAAATTGAAAAATTACCAATTCAAAATGCATTGTTAAATAGGCAAAATAAAGTAAACTGTTTTAATTTTGGTCTCAGTTAATTGCGAACAATTAAGTAAGACGTGATAGATATCAGTATTCTCACTATTGGAAGAAGAAACCTTTACTTATAATTTTTTATAGCTGTGAAGCTCCGGAAGTGGGTCGAAATCAGTGGCGTACTGTAGTGGGGGCAACAGGGGCGGCCCGCCCCGGGCGGCACTTTTTAGGGGCGGCAAAATTTCACAATAAATAATAATAATATGTTGTAAAAATTTGAAACATCCTAATCTATACTTGCATGGCGCCTACGATAGTGCTATCGTCCGGACAGTCCGGGAATCGGTTCGCCGTCTGGGTAAACTAGTAAGTTGCTTATTCGAGGAAATCCTGCGAAACCTGTTGACCTTTTTTTTTTTTTTTTTTTTTTTTGTTTTTTTTTTTTTTTTTTTTTTTTTTTTTTTTTTTTTTTTTTTTTTTTTTTTTTTTTTTTTTTTTTTTTTTTTTTTTTTTTTTTTTTTTTTTTTTTTTTTTTTTTTTTTTTTTTTTTTTTTTTTTTTTTTTTTTTTTTTTTTTTTTTTTTTTTTTTTTTTTTTTTTTTTTTTTTTTTTTTTTTTTTTTTTTTTTTTTTTTTTTTTTTTTTTTTTTTTTTTTTTTTTTTTTTTTTTTTTTTTTTTTTTTTTTTTTTTTTTTTTTTTTTTTTTTTTTTTTTTTTTTTTTTTTTTTTTTTTTTTTTTTTTTTTTTTTTTNGCGCTTCTGACAATAGCTGCGAGTGTGTGGGCTAAATTTGGAAAATCCGTGCTTCTCGCGTGGACAACTGTACGTGGCCAGCTCATGCGTCGGAAAACCTTCCGATTTATTCGTGTACGCACCAGACGGAAAAACAAAAAATATCGTGTATCCACGAGTACTCCAATAAATAAATAGAATTGAAACAACACTTTGAAATGTTTTCCCGATGAAAACGAATAATAATAATAAGTTTCAATAAAAATGATAAAATGAAAATTTAATTTTATCATTACGAGTTTGCTTGAATTTCGTTTCTTCTGAGATCGCAGCAATGCGCGACGGGTAAGCTAGTATAATATAAATATTATATAAAACAAATATTGAATTTTTTTAACCCATACAGGCCATTTCATAGTAAAATATCATACTCTCACAATATGCTCTATGCTTTCAGAAAATAGCTTTTATTAATTTAAGACTCACCAGTGGCCACGTGGATAAAACTTGTAGTTATTGTATTGCTTTGAATTGCCAAGCTTATCTTTATCAAAGCGAAATTCCCAAGAAAATATTTCAGTCATTTCGGGTGCCATAATTTTTACTTGGTCCAATATTTTTTTATATCTCAGATGTTTTACTTTGTATATCAATTTCTTTTTTTTTGACTAATTAATTTTTTTGCTGCTCTTCTATTGGTTTCAAATTATTTATGACTATTTATTATAGCTTCAATAACATAATTTGGTCTTAAAACACAGTCAGTATTCAATAGAAAAACAATGAAAAAGTACAACCAAGATCAAAATCTAACTGCAACAAACTAGAAGAGGAAAAGAAAACTGCAAAATGTAATTAAGGATTGTTTCAGCTTATTCACTAGTTTAAATTCTTGAGGCACAATTGCATCTGTCAGTTCAAGATAATTGATTTCCCCAAATTTCATATTTTAGAATTCTGCTATATATTTGAGTTTAGTCAAGCATCAGTAGGAAATCTACTGTTCTTGTAGTAGCAAGAGCAGAAAAAACTATTTTATGGATCAATATATTACATCATTCTTCAAGTCATTATTTTTTGCATTTTATTGCATTTAATTTTATTTTCTTGAAAACAATTAAATTTAAATCAATTTTTTCATAATTAACTAATAAAAGTGGAATTTTTTTGGCTTTTAAGGTTTGTTTCTTTAAGTACTCAAAAGTTTTTCCTAGTTAAAATTCATTTTATCCAATTTTGATTCTTATTGTCAATTTTAGTATAAATTTTTATAGAGAAATTTTAAATAAAAATATTTGGGTATCCAATGGTGTCTTATAAAAGGAATCATAATGTGACATTTTAAAAAAGGGTAAGCTCAGAGTTGCAGTCACACATTGCAAATTTGTTAGTCTAACTTTTTGTTTACCAACTCCAACACCATACAGTTTAGAGTACCTAGGTTGAAGTTGTTGAAGTTTGAAAATTTAAAATTTTTATAGCAGGGTTGACCCTGATTAATCATATTTCACTCCTCGCCATCTTGTTCTGTTATTGGCACAAATGAATAAACTTCATTGCTCACATAGAAAAAAAGAAAACATATTTATTTATGTAATTAAAATTTGAATAATTTAAAAATGGAGATGCACAAACAGCTTTCATAAGATGTTTAAAAAAATTTGAATTATGTAGTATCTGGAATTGATGTAATTGAAATAATTAGAACTCAAAAATACTTAGAACAATTGAGAAAAATCTGCCTGCTATAAGCAAGCTGATTTTTACTAATTGTTGTAAGAATTAAATTTTAAAAAATGACTGCTACAATCAAAAATGTTTATTTTTATTTTTTCACGTTTCTAATCAAAGTAAGTTAATCAAACTTGATAAAAATTAATATCAAAGGTTATTTATATTTTAATTAATTTGAATTTAATTGTTAATTCTATTCATTTTAAAATGAAACTTATTGTATATATTATTATATTAATGTTTCCATAAAGTTTATTTTCATATTATAAACAATTCATAATATTCAACAATGATAATTTTGAAGAGTATACTATTATTTTGAATTTAGTCAAAATTTAGGTAAACTTAATATTTAATGAATTTAATCTATTAAGTAAAATTTTGAAGTATAGCATGTTAAAAATATTTAAGGTATGGGTGGGCAACCTTTTTAAGTGTTCATACCAAAGTCATCAAATCTATGATACAAAATTTTTTCATGTGCTAACTGAAATTTTTGGGAGGATATTGTGAAGTCTAGCATCTGGATGATGATATGAGAAAACTAATTTAGCAGATTTTCTGCTAAATTGGCACCCCTGCATTGTAAATTGGTGTATTACAAAGATAGATGTCTTGGAAATGGTCATCTGTCTCATTTTATTTAGTACAGTAGAGCATTGATTATCCAAAACAATTCAGAATTGAGGTTGTTAGGATAACTGATCCAGTATGAAAAAATATATCAACCTATCCCATGTTGAAATTTTTCTCTGTTGCATGTTGCTTTGCATTGAATTTTTGTCAATGTTAAGCCAAATGAAAATTTTTTTAAAATAATAATCATGGCTATTATGTCATTTAAAAATTATTTCTTTATTTTGCACAAAATAAATATATTGAAAAATATAAAAACAAAAAAAATTGTATTTCGGAAGTTAATCTAGTATCATAAACATTCTGATTCAGCATGACACATGTCTGACAACAGTCCTCAGAAAAACACCATACAAAACAAGCAAAACTCTTTTACTTGATTTAATCTGGAGATGTCAGCCGATTGGACTTTATTCTCCGACAAGCTGAAGCAAAACACACAGCACTCATGTTGGGGAAAAAATAGCCTCGTTCAAATACTGGTGCATCCTTAAGTATCCTCTCAACGTGTGTCGTGCTGAATTGGAACATTTTTGATACTAGATTAACTTCTGAAATATAATTTTTTTGTTTTTATATTTTTCAATAAATTTATTTTTTGTGCAAAATGAAGAAATAATTTTTAATGATACAATATGGTTATACCAGTGCTGCCAGCTAAAACATGTACGCCAAAAAAGATAATATTGGCATAGCCCAAGACATAGCCAAATATTGCAGCACCACAGCACTAGTGGAAATTTGAATTTTCCGACTGGATCGCTTTCGGTTAACCGATGTTTCAGTTGATTGCTATTTGGATAATCGATGCTGTACTGTATTTCTGTATTCAATAAAACTGTGTTCTATTAAATTAAAATATGTAACTCAACAAAGATGTTGAATATGTATCTTTTAAGGTGAACCCAGATTGCATGCTAGAAGAAAGTTGTTGGTATGCCTTGTTTGATACTCATGCCAGGGGTTGCCCATCTGTTGTTTAAGAAATAGAATTTCAAATAAAATTTCAAAAGATTTAGTGTCAAATATTTTAACTGGTGGTATAAGCTGTTTTAAAAATATATATAATTGTGATTGTGAATCTATTAAGAGAATTAATAATCATTTTAAAGTGCTAAATATGGAACCTGTTACTGGTGTAATTTTGCATGAAAAAAATCTTCCTTTTACAAACATTTTTGAGTTGTCCAGATAGCTCTTCCTTAGGTATAGAAAAAATTCTGACGGAACACTTCGAAAAATGGAACGTAGATATTTAAATTAAAAAAAAACGTTTGTGAAAGGAAGATTTTTTCACACAAAATTACACCGGTAACAGGTTCCGTATTTAGTATTTCATCCCCGGTGTCAGAGTGAAGTTTAATTTACTTAACATTTTAAAATGCTTATTTTATATACCATTAATTTTTTCAAAACGAAATTTTTATTGCATTTTATTTTGAAAATACCAATACAAATTTTTTATGAATTCCTATTTTAATAGTTTCACATAATGCAGCAACTCTGTTTAAATAATAATGAGTTAAATTGTTTTAAATTGATGATGATTTTTAATTTATGGAAATAATTCTATACTTTATATGAGTATTTCCACTGTCCAATATCATTATTCAACATTAATATAATTCATATTTACACTAGTAACTAAATACAATAGTCCTAGAATCCAAAAATATTTAATGCATTTGAGGCTATGTTCTAAGGAGGAACTTTTTCTGATAAGTATATGAACAACCCATGTCATAAGGCAGTTGCCATTTATCAACTTAGCTGTTCGCGCTATTCAGATAACAGATACTAGCTACTCTATTTCTGAACAAATAAGAATATGTTCTTGTGTGTGCCAGCTTGTTTTGGCTTATAAGAGCACTCACTATACTGCTATATCAATATAAAGTAAATGTACTAATATGATAACTGTTTATTGACATTATTAAAAATAAAAAGACAAAAAATGCTTCTGATACTATATAAGATTTTTTTAAATACCTAAAACGATAGTTTGAAGAATATAATGTCAATTTTGCTCTGTCTATAAGAACATGCTCTTATATGCACAGAAATATGGTATTTTGTTCCAAAGGTTAAAACTGTTATTCAGTATTATAGTAAGTCATGGTTGGTGAAATATTGTAAATTAATTCTGACCTATGCTATTAACTGCCAATTTAAATTGGTAACCTACAATATAAAAGCAGTAGGATCTGAAGAGGTTAGGTGACAAATTGAAATCAACAGGCTGTTTTGTTGTATTCAAGTCCAGATTCTATTGAATAATAATATATTGGGTCACAGTGTGTAACTTCAATATGTACAGTATCAAGAGTATTTTCAATTGATGATTTATTTAAAATTTCATTGTTGAAATGGGAAGTCAAAAATTTTGTTTGGTCTGACTGATGAGCAGACATAAAATACTTCAAATTTTAATTGTAATAAAATATTCAATAAAAGTTTTTTGTGTTAAATATAACTATATAAATATTCTAGAAGTTTATATGTAGAATATATTAAAAAAAATTGATGTTTACATTAGGAATATTCTCTTTTTAGCGTTTTACATCTATTTATCTGTATGATCATCTAATGAATATTGAAAAGGTTCACTTTAGTATATTCCTATTAAATATAAAACATAGTACAGAAGTAATTAAATATCAAACTCAGCTTCTTTTAAAAAAAAACACTAAATAAAACATTTAACACCTTCTATTGCTGAGAATACTTTATTTAAACACAAATGGTTTCAGCCTAATGGAATAGGTCATCTTCAGGTGAACTGGCATTCAAATGTATTTCAAAATTGTAATAAATGGAATGTTTGAACATTATAAATTCAAATTTAAAATGAAAAATAGATAAATTAACAAATAAATAACAAAATAAATATACTAAATACATTGAAGCCATAAGAATATAAATAATGCTAATAAAATAAAATAAATACATAAAAAATTAACTCTATAAATGGACATCAGATAGACTTTGTTAAGCAGACATTGCTTAAGAAATTTTAGTTTACTATCCACCCTTACTATCTTCAATGCCAATTTCCTATACTTCTTATAGTTCCTGGCCGGTGCTGCCATAATGGTAATTAAATATCAAACTCAGCTTCTTACCTGAAGATGGCCTATTCCATTAGGCTGAAAACGTTTGTGTTTACATAAAGTACAGTAGATCCCCCTATAAAATGGGTTCATGTAATATGGATTTGTATATCAAAGCGAAAAAATTTTGATCGTATTCGTATAAACACACTAAAAGAAACTCTTATAATACAGTAAAACATCATTGCTGACTTGTGTCGCGACAGGATTGTTGGAATGGACCAATAGCGGATATTGCACAAACCGTTGAGTTTAAACGAGCAGCAGACCTACTAAAAACCATTTATTATTTAACGACCATAAAAATTATATTTATATTAATGATGCATCCAAAGTTCAGTGAATTTTTCACAGAAAAATAACTTATCAGAAAACATGCGCCTGCCATTCATTGCACCGCTCCACGACGAAAACAAGCTTAAGCAATGGTGTTGTCGGATGGTGCACACTCGGTAAGTAGTCCTATAATTTTTTGTTTATAGCATAGTTTATATGGATTATTCCCAAAAAATTATACATGTTTTGGAAATGTTGAGTCAAATTAGTCTAGAATTGATTAATTTTATGGAAGAAAACCTTTCAAACAGCCGTAGTCTCTAAACTGCACACTTGTTGGGCTGTGATTGGCTCATGTATTTAAGTGATCAAAAAACACAAATTCATATAAAACTGAACGTATCTACCGTATTATAGGGGGGTCTACTGTATTCTCAGTGATAGAAGGTGTAAATGTTTTATTTAGTGTTTTTTATAGTACAGAAGATTTTTATTTTAAAATTTTAAAGTTTCTAACAACAAAAAATGTATAGCAAGTCAAATATAATACAAAACATGATAAAAGTTGAAAATATAATTTAAATTATGAAATATTAAAATCATTAATAACCTGTTGAACCTAGATTGGCTTGATGCTTAATAGTAGGATATTGACATAAGTACTTGATGATCTATAGATTGAATCTGTTACATAGCAGTTTACAACTTTCAATGTTGGTTATTTATTTAATATGTGCTTGTATATAATTTACTTTTAGCTTATGTTACAAGAAAAAAAAAACTACATTTAGTTTTATCAACTTAGAATTACATTAAGTTTATTAGATAAATATTTTGTGCGAATTAATTGAAGAAATGAAAGCAAAGATAGTAAAATATTACTTTATCAAGGTTTTTTTTAAAATGGAAATTTTATATCATCATGTAATTTTTAAGTGTTCTATTAAAAATTGTGTATTTATTTATTTATTTAAATATGATTTAATGTATTGTATTAATCAAATATGGTATGCATTATCTTGAAATAACATTACATTTATAAATATTAACATTGCTATTTCATAATATTTTTTGAGACTTGGGTGTACTAAATGAAGATTATATATATCTCTAAATAATATGGTATAATAGGGTCTTTATTTATTTAAAAATGTCAAAAAGAAATAATTTGATTATTGATGTGAAACAGTTTGTTCACTTTAAATTTTGACATTAAATTATGTGATCACAATGAATAGATAGAATATAATTTTTTAATAATTATTTTTTATATATCTTTACTCTATATTTATTTGATTTTATTGTTTAATATTATGAATTGTTATTAAAATATTGCTATTTTTCAGTTTGCATGGTAAACAAATTTTTATAAATTTGCAATAAAAATCAGTTTTAAAAATTTTTTTCTGTTGCACTAGGGATTATTTTAAAAACAAAATTATAAAAGTTATAAATCAAGAATTCACTGTAACTTGCTTTAAATCAGGTTAATTTTAATAAGATCTATACCTGCAATTTTATTATGGTGTACAGAAAACAGCACAAGTCTAATTTAACTTCATGTAAATTCATACAGAGATTGTTGTATCAGTATTTAAAATACATAATTAGGATTCTTCCTGAACTTATGATGATAAGGCTTCTGATCCTGCATCTTTTAACTAGCTACTATTATTTGGCTTTTTTCTGTTTTTTTGTTTTCCTGTAGGATTTATATAGGTTTGCTGCTAATTCTAGTCACTATTTTTCTACAGTCTTTCTAGGTATTTTATATAATTTAACTCAAAGTAATAATTGAATAAAGGAAAATTTTATATAAAAAATACTAAAATTTAATTGTGTGTGTTTAATGTTTGTAAATTAATTAATTGCTATTCTGAGATTTATAAATGCATTTAAAATAATAATTTAAAATGGGTTGGTTCTTTATTTTCTTCTACTAGTGTACTTTTCAGATATATCTTTAAGCTACTATTTTTGTTATAAAAGTTATATAAATTGTAGAACTAAAAGTTGACATATTGAGGAAAAGTTCCTAAAATGTAGTAGTCCTTACTCTGACTGACTTTTCTGTGTAAATACTTTTAGAATCTGGAGAAAGAGTATAATACAAATATTTGTGCATGAAAAAGAATTATTTGAATTTGGGAAAACTTATATAATAAAAATTATAACTCTGTGATTCAACTACTTTTAGCATCATAAAATGCTATTTTTCCATGACAGGCAGAACAAACTCACTACTTGTGCAAAGTTAAAGTTAATATTAGTTATCTTAACTATTGATAATGATGGTTAAAAATGTTACTGATATATTTTACTAGGTATAATGTTATAAATTTATTAGCTTGATATTTTTGAAATTTTTTTTGGTAGTTAGGAAATGGAACTTGTATACACATAAAAAACAAAATATGCATTGAATAATATGTGATGCAGTTCTAAATTAATAGTTTCGATTTCAAAATACTACTATTTTATAATTATTAATATTATGGAGGTTATATTCAGTATTGTTTACCTACTTTGTAATAATATAGCATATATATTATAAATAAATAGTATTTATTTATAATGTAATATCTTAGATACAAAGATGCATAATTAAGTATTGTCTGAGAAAAATTTTAGAAACGTAACATTAAAAAGTATTTTTAAAAAATCGCAATAATAGGCTTGTGCTGTTTGGTAAATACCATTGCTTCTTCTATAATCATTGTACCTTGCAGGTTTGGAAATTAGCAAGAGAATTCCTTGCACAAATACTGTACTGAACTCCAGGGATACTTCCCACATGAAAATTGCAGACTTTTGCTAATGGTGCAAGTACTTATTCTCTTCCCAGGTGGGTAAACGGCGAGGAGGGAAAATCCTTAAGACTGGTCTGGTGAAAAAACAGAAAATTCCACAGAAGGGGGTTAGGGAAAAGGTAAGTATTTCATTTTTTAATTCAATAAATTCAAAAATATCATAAACAACTAGAGGAAATGATACTTGTAGTAAAAAAAATTAAATCTTAAACTCCAGTAATAAGTTTAAACATGTTACTGGAGTTTATGGCTGTGTACACATTAGGCGTTTTTAAACGTGCATTATAAAGAATCAAGAGTTCTGCATAGGCATACATACTCAAATGTGCACTTTTCGCCAAGAGCACATCAAATGCACATTGATAGATTTTTGTTAAAACGCGCGTTTTACGGGCGTCAGCCACGCGTTTTGAGATATATGTGCTGCCATGTTGTTGTACATTCGATCACGCACTTTCGGGTAGAGTGGACGTACGTTGGCCAAATTGGAGAACGATCATTTCAATACTGATCTATTTATTGATGAAATCTAAAAGAGACCAGCCATCATCAAATGATTTTATAGATATTCTAAAAAGAATTTAAAAATTTGGGTTCATATTATCTTCGTTTTGGATACAACGTCAGAAACATTCCATGTGTCAGTCTATCTCGTAATATTGGGTGCACCCAAAATTCTCTTTGCGTTTGCCATTGTCTTTTATAGCGACGATGGAGGAGGCACACATAAGCAATTACTTTCACGTCCATTTCCAAACTGAGCCAGTGCTAACGCTCCACTAAATGGTTGTCGAACACCGAGCTAACGCGCATTTAACGCAATGCAAAACGCCTAATGTGTACAAGCCCTATAAGATGTGAATTTTTGAGTACAGGATTCATTAAATTTAAAATAATTATTAATTAATTAATAAATTATATTATTCTTGAAGAGGAGAAAACTTTGTCATTTTACATAATATGAGACAAGGAAATTAAAAAGGTAGTAAAAATTGGGGGTTCATGATTGTTTGAAATAAAGTGGAATCAAAGTGACAATGTCCAAGATCTCTAGCAAGAGAACACAATTTTTTAAATTCTTTTTTTGGCCCACTAGCCAAAGTGGTTTCCCAGAGTGTGTCCATTGGTGTGCATGACCAGATTCTTGGAATCATAAGTGAGAGTTGATGTACCATACAAGAGGACCAGGATTTGGCACCCTGAGCTAGGTCAGCAACTGGTACTGATACCAAGCTGTTACCTTGCCATAAGCCCCTACATCACTACAGCAAGAAAAATTATCATACTATATATTTATAGATTAAAAAGTGTATAAATATATAGTATGAAAGTAAATATATTTTTATAACTATTTTTACAAAATTTTAAATGGAAACACATTTTTTTCTTAGTTCTTAACTTCTGGATTTCTCGTGTTTCTTTAGTGATACATTTTGCTGTTTGATTTTACTTCTAATACTTTGCATTATAAGACCTGAAAAAAAGCATGTCTTAATTTATCCAGTATTATAATTAGGTAAATTTAATTAATCTCGTACATATATTTGTTACTAGGATATGTGAATTGTGATTGAGTATTTTTTTAGAGAATGGGAAAAACAATGTTTCAGACACTGGCAAAACAATAAGTAACATCAAGATTAGATGAAAATTTTAAAATTTAAATAGTGTGAAGAGAATTTGGCCTTGTTTGATTGTGATTATGTACTAGATATTGAAGACATATTCTGATTGATATAAACAAGTGTATATAATAAATTTTATCAGATTAAACAATCTTATTCATTCACATTAGATATTAACATTTTCAAAGTCAAGATTTTTCAACTTCAGATGGCAGTTCAAACAGAATATTTCATATAATTGGTAGTTTGTTTGACAAGATTTGTAGTTTTGTTTACTAAAAATTAGAACTGCTGTAGACCTTTGATATAATAGAGTAATAGGAAGAAAGTGATAGTCTAGTAATACTGTCCATCTTTTATATCTGAAGATGTCATGATCAACTACAGGGACATACACAACAGCTGTCATGCACTAATAGTCAGTCTGATATTCTTAAATATTATATATCAGTCTGACAGATGTCTTGCAACAAATGGATTTAACACATTGCTTCTTAAATCCATTGTAGTTGGATCCATAAAATTAAGAGTTGACAGTGTTTTTTGTTCAGACAAATCAAAATTAATTGGTCTGTATATAAAAAAAAATTAGAGATAATGTCAACATTATATAAATAATAAACATGATCTTAATTAAACAATTTATAGTTTTTTAATTTAAAAAAATTATGAATTATTGAGATTGTGTTTACTGTTGGTTTACTTTTAATATTTGCATTTTATTATAAACTATATAAGATAAGTAGGCTTCAAAACAATTGGAGATATCATTATTAATATTTTTTAGGATGTAGATGATGATTCACAAGAAAATAGAGATGCCTGGTCAAGATATATGGCAGAAGTCAAAAAGTACAAAGAACATGCCTGTGATGATGACGATAAGACTCGACCTCTAGTGAAGTGAACTTCTAGAAACTAATCTGAGTGACACCTTGCTAAAGAATTTTCAAAAGAGAAAAGCATCTTGTTGAGCTGTACAGTTAAAAATTTGTTTATAATGTAAATATTTGTTTACTTCCTTGAATTTTTAAAGCCATTTCACAGAACATTCTCATTGGGATGACAGTAGGTTAGTTAGAGATACTTCTTTGTTTTGTTGCTTACTTTATGTAATTTTAAAAATATCTTTGTTTTCTTTATTTTCAAACGAATAACTACATTTAAATGGATATAAGAACTTCCATTATGAAGTTGCATTATTTTGAAACTTAAAGTTAATTCAATTATAGTTTCAAATAGAAGTTTGTTTCTGTAATACAAATTTTTCATTTTTTGAGTTTAGTTCAGACATACGTTTAACATGCTATTCTATACAGATAAAACAATATTTAATTAGAATTAAACAGTAGCCACAGATAACCTTTTTATTATTCATCATATAATTTCATAATCATAGAACAAGCAGCATTTCACACATTCACTTCAAAAATTTATAGGTTATTAATAATAGTGTATGCTTGGCAATGTACTTGTTACATCATAAACATAATCATTTGAAACAGAGATAAACAATATTTTCTTTGATAATTTGTATAAATAATTTAATTTGTCATTTAATGAATAATGATATTTTGTAATGTATTCAGATTTAATAATTTATATTAATTTTATGTTAATGATATTTGTTCTAAAGTTAGCACAATGTAATTAATTGGAATTATTACAAATAAAATTATATATATTAGTGATAAAAAAAATGATATTTTTAATCTATTTCATGATGTGTAAAACATTCTCACAAAAGCATGTTGTAAAATTATAAATACATATCTTTGAAGTTTGCTATTGCAAACTTCCATATACAGACTGCCCTCATTTTATGCAGATTGACAATAATGCTGGGTTTAAATTTTCCCAAAAAATCTTAATTTTTTTCCCACAATGTGAAGAATATTTTTGCAAAATGCAATTACAGTAGAGCGTCATTTATCCGAAAGAATTCCGGTTGACAAATTTAAATTTTCGCCAGTGCTGTGGCGCTGCAATCTTTGGCTATGTCTTGGGCTACTCAAATATTTTACATTTTTGATACTAAATTAACTTCTGAAGTATAATTTTTTATTGTTTTTATATNATATAAAACAAATATTGAATTTTTTTAACCCATACAGGCCATTTCATAGTAAAATATCATACTCTCACAATATGCTCTATGCTTTCAGAAAATAGCTTTTATTAATTTAAGACTCACCAGTGGCCACGTGGATAAAACTTGTAGTTATTGTATTGCTTTGAATTGCCAAGCTTATCTTTATCAAAGCGAAATTCCCAAGAAAATATTTCAGTCATTTCGGGTGCCATAATTTTTACTTGGTCCAATATTTTTTTATATCTCAGATGTTTTACTTTGTATATCAATTTCTTTTTTTTTGACTAATTAATTTTTTTGCTGCTCTTCTATTGGTTTCAAATTATTTATGACTATTTATTATAGCTTCAATAACATAATTTGGTCTTAAAACACAGTCAGTATTCAATAGAAAAACAATGAAAAAGTACAACCAAGATCAAAATCTAACTGCAACAAACTAGAAGAGGAAAAGAAAACTGCAAAATGTAATTAAGGATTGTTTCAGCTTATTCACTAGTTTAAATTCTTGAGGCACAATTGCATCTGTCAGTTCAAGATAATTGATTTCCCCAAATTTCATATTTTAGAATTCTGCTATATATTTGAGTTTAGTCAAGCATCAGTAGGAAATCTACTGTTCTTGTAGTAGCAAGAGCAGAAAAAACTATTTTATGGATCAATATATTACATCATTCTTCAAGTCATTATTTTTTGCATTTTATTGCATTTAATTTTATTTTCTTGAAAACAATTAAATTTAAATCAATTTTTTCATAATTAACTAATAAAAGTGGAATTTTTTTGGCTTTTAAGGTTTGTTTCTTTAAGTACTCAAAAGTTTTTCCTAGTTAAAATTCATTTTATCCAATTTTGATTCTTATTGTCAATTTTAGTATAAATTTTTATAGAGAAATTTTAAATAAAAATATTTGGGTATCCAATGGTGTCTTATAAAAGGAATCATAATGTGACATTTTAAAAAAGGGTAAGCTCAGAGTTGCAGTCACACATTGCAAATTTGTTAGTCTAACTTTTTGTTTACCAACTCCAACACCATACAGTTTAGAGTACCTAGGTTGAAGTTGTTGAAGTTTGAAAATTTAAAATTTTTATAGCAGGGTTGACCCTGATTAATCATATTTCACTCCTCGCCATCTTGTTCTGTTATTGGCACAAATGAATAAACTTCATTGCTCACATAGAAAAAAAGAAAACATATTTATTTATGTAATTAAAATTTGAATAATTTAAAAATGGAGATGCACAAACAGCTTTCATAAGATGTTTAAAAAAATTTGAATTATGTAGTATCTGGAATTGATGTAATTGAAATAATTAGAACTCAAAAATACTTAGAACAATTGAGAAAAATCTGCCTGCTATAAGCAAGCTGATTTTTACTAATTGTTGTAAGAATTAAATTTTAAAAAATGACTGCTACAATCAAAAATGTTTATTTTTATTTTTTCACGTTTCTAATCAAAGTAAGTTAATCAAACTTGATAAAAATTAATATCAAAGGTTATTTATATTTTAATTAATTTGAATTTAATTGTTAATTCTATTCATTTTAAAATGAAACTTATTGTATATATTATTATATTAATGTTTCCATAAAGTTTATTTTCATATTATAAACAATTCATAATATTCAACAATGATAATTTTGAAGAGTATACTATTATTTTGAATTTAGTCAAAATTTAGGTAAACTTAATATTTAATGAATTTAATCTATTAAGTAAAATTTTGAAGTATAGCATGTTAAAAATATTTAAGGTATGGGTGGGCAACCTTTTTAAGTGTTCATACCAAAGTCATCAAATCTATGATACAAAATTTTTTCATGTGCTAACTGAAATTTTTGGGAGGATATTGTGAAGTCTAGCATCTGGATGATGATATGAGAAAACTAATTTAGCAGATTTTCTGCTAAATTGGCACCCCTGCATTGTAAATTGGTGTATTACAAAGATAGATGTCTTGGAAATGGTCATCTGTCTCATTTTATTTAGTACAGTAGAGCATTGATTATCCAAAACAATTCAGAATTGAGGTTGTTAGGATAACTGATCCAGTATGAAAAAATATATCAACCTATCCCATGTTGAAATTTTTCTCTGTTGCATGTTGCTTTGCATTGAATTTTTGTCAATGTTAAGCCAAATGAAAATTTTTTTAAAATAATAATCATGGCTATTATGTCATTTAAAAATTATTTCTTTATTTTGCACAAAATAAATATATTGAAAAATATAAAAACAAAAAAAATTGTATTTCGGAAGTTAATCTAGTATCATAAACATTCTGATTCAGCATGACACATGTCTGACAACAGTCCTCAGAAAAACACCATACAAAACAAGCAAAACTCTTTTACTTGATTTAATCTGGAGATGTCAGCCGATTGGACTTTATTCTCCGACAAGCTGAAGCAAAACACACAGCACTCATGTTGGGGAAAAAATAGCCTCGTTCAAATACTGGTGCATCCTTAAGTATCCTCTCAACGTGTGTCGTGCTGAATTGGAACATTTTTGATACTAGATTAACTTCTGAAATATAATTTTTTTGTTTTTATATTTTTCAATAAATTTATTTTTTGTGCAAAATGAAGAAATAATTTTTAATGATACAATATGGTTATACCAGTGCTGCCAGCTAAAACATGTACGCCAAAAAAGATAATATTGGCATAGCCCAAGACATAGCCAAATATTGCAGCACCACAGCACTAGTGGAAATTTGAATTTTCCGACTGGATCGCTTTCGGTTAACCGATGTTTCAGTTGATTGCTATTTGGATAATCGATGCTGTACTGTATTTCTGTATTCAATAAAACTGTGTTCTATTAAATTAAAATATGTAACTCAACAAAGATGTTGAATATGTATCTTTTAAGGTGAACCCAGATTGCATGCTAGAAGAAAGTTGTTGGTATGCCTTGTTTGATACTCATGCCAGGGGTTGCCCATCTGTTGTTTAAGAAATAGAATTTCAAATAAAATTTCAAAAGATTTAGTGTCAAATATTTTAACTGGTGGTATAAGCTGTTTTAAAAATATATATAATTGTGATTGTGAATCTATTAAGAGAATTAATAATCATTTTAAAGTGCTAAATATGGAACCTGTTACTGGTGTAATTTTGCATGAAAAAAATCTTCCTTTTACAAACATTTTTGAGTTGTCCAGATAGCTCTTCCTTAGGTATAGAAAAAATTCTGACGGAACACTTCGAAAAATGGAACGTAGATATTTAAATTAAAAAAAAACGTTTGTGAAAGGAAGATTTTTTCACACAAAATTACACCGGTAACAGGTTCCGTATTTAGTATTTCATCCCCGGTGTCAGAGTGAAGTTTAATTTACTTAACATTTTAAAATGCTTATTTTATATACCATTAATTTTTTCAAAACGAAATTTTTATTGCATTTTATTTTGAAAATACCAATACAAATTTTTTATGAATTCCTATTTTAATAGTTTCACATAATGCAGCAACTCTGTTTAAATAATAATGAGTTAAATTGTTTTAAATTGATGATGATTTTTAATTTATGGAAATAATTCTATACTTTATATGAGTATTTCCACTGTCCAATATCATTATTCAACATTAATATAATTCATATTTACACTAGTAACTAAATACAATAGTCCTAGAATCCAAAAATATTTAATGCATTTGAGGCTATGTTCTAAGGAGGAACTTTTTCTGATAAGTATATGAACAACCCATGTCATAAGGCAGTTGCCATTTATCAACTTAGCTGTTCGCGCTATTCAGATAACAGATACTAGCTACTCTATTTCTGAACAAATAAGAATATGTTCTTGTGTGTGCCAGCTTGTTTTGGCTTATAAGAGCACTCACTATACTGCTATATCAATATAAAGTAAATGTACTAATATGATAACTGTTTATTGACATTATTAAAAATAAAAAGACAAAAAATGCTTCTGATACTATATAAGATTTTTTTAAATACCTAAAACGATAGTTTGAAGAATATAATGTCAATTTTGCTCTGTCTATAAGAACATGCTCTTATATGCACAGAAATATGGTATTTTGTTCCAAAGGTTAAAACTGTTATTCAGTATTATAGTAAGTCATGGTTGGTGAAATATTGTAAATTAATTCTGACCTATGCTATTAACTGCCAATTTAAATTGGTAACCTACAATATAAAAGCAGTAGGATCTGAAGAGGTTAGGTGACAAATTGAAATCAACAGGCTGTTTTGTTGTATTCAAGTCCAGATTCTATTGAATAATAATATATTGGGTCACAGTGTGTAACTTCAATATGTACAGTATCAAGAGTATTTTCAATTGATGATTTATTTAAAATTTCATTGTTGAAATGGGAAGTCAAAAATTTTGTTTGGTCTGACTGATGAGCAGACATAAAATACTTCAAATTTTAATTGTAATAAAATATTCAATAAAAGTTTTTTGTGTTAAATATAACTATATAAATATTCTAGAAGTTTATATGTAGAATATATTAAAAAAAATTGATGTTTACATTAGGAATATTCTCTTTTTAGCGTTTTACATCTATTTATCTGTATGATCATCTAATGAATATTGAAAAGGTTCACTTTAGTATATTCCTATTAAATATAAAACATAGTACAGAAGTAATTAAATATCAAACTCAGCTTCTTTTAAAAAAAAAACACTAAATAAAACATTTAACACCTTCTATTGCTGAGAATACTTTATTTAAACACAAATGGTTTCAGCCTAATGGAATAGGTCATCTTCAGGTGAACTGGCATTCAAATGTATTTCAAAATTGTAATAAATGGAATGTTTGAACATTATAAATTCAAATTTAAAATGAAAAATAGATAAATTAACAAATAAATAACAAAATAAATATACTAAATACATTGAAGCCATAAGAATATAAATAATGCTAATAAAATAAAATAAATACATAAAAAATTAACTCTATAAATGGACATCAGATAGACTTTGTTAAGCAGACATTGCTTAAGAAATTTTAGTTTACTATCCACCCTTACTATCTTCAATGCCAATTTCCTATACTTCTTATAGTTCCTGGCCGGTGCTGCCATAATGGTAATTAAATATCAAACTCAGCTTCTTACCTGAAGATGGCCTATTCCATTAGGCTGAAAACGTTTGTGTTTACATAAAGTACAGTAGATCCCCCTATAAAATGGGTTCATGTAATATGGATTTGTATATCAAAGCGAAAAAATTTTGATCGTATTCGTATAAACACACTAAAAGAAACTCTTATAATACAGTAAAACATCATTGCCGACTTGTGTCGCGACAGGATTGTTGGAATGGACCAATAGCGGATATTGCACAAACCGTTGAGTTTAAACGAGCAGCAGACCTACTAAAAACCATTTATTATTTAACGACCATAAAAATTATATTTATATTAATGATGCATCCAAAGTTCAGTGAATTTTTCACAGAAAAATAACTTATCAGAAAACATGCGCCTGCCATTCATTGCACCGCTCCACGACGAAAACAAGCTTAAGCAATGGTGTTGTCGGATGGTGCACACTCGGTAAGTAGTCCTATAATTTTTTGTTTATAGCATAGTTTATATGGATTATTCCCAAAAAATTATACATGTTTTGGAAATGTTGAGTCAAATTAGTCTAGAATTGATTAATTTTATGGAAGAAAACCTTTCAAACAGCCGTAGTCTCTAAACTGCACACTTGTTGGGCTGTGATTGGCTCATGTATTTAAGTGATCAAAAAACACAAATTCATATAAAACTGAACGTATCTACCGTATTATAGGGGGGTCTACTGTATTCTCAGTGATAGAAGGTGTAAATGTTTTATTTAGTGTTTTTTATAGTACAGAAGATTTTTATTTTAAAATTTTAAAGTTTCTAACAACAAAAAATGTATAGCAAGTCAAATATAATACAAAACATGATAAAAGTTGAAAATATAATTTAAATTATGAAATATTAAAATCATTAATAACCTGTTGAACCTAGATTGGCTTGATGCTTAATAGTAGGATATTGACATAAGTACTTGATGATCTATAGATTGAATCTGTTACATAGCAGTTTACAACTTTCAATGTTGGTTATTTATTTAATATGTGCTTGTATATAATTTACTTTTAGCTTATGTTACAAGAAAAAAAAAACTACATTTAGTTTTATCAACTTAGAATTACATTAAGTTTATTAGATAAATATTTTGTGCGAATTAATTGAAGAAATGAAAGCAAAGATAGTAAAATATTACTTTATCAAGGTTTTTTTTAAAATGGAAATTTTATATCATCATGTAATTTTTAAGTGTTCTATTAAAAATTGTGTATTTATTTATTTATTTAAATATGATTTAATGTATTGTATTAATCAAATATGGTATGCATTATCTTGAAATAACATTACATTTATAAATATTAACATTGCTATTTCATAATATTTTTTGAGACTTGGGTGTACTAAATGAAGATTATATATATCTCTAAATAATATGGTATAATAGGGTCTTTATTTATTTAAAAATGTCAAAAAGAAATAATTTGATTATTGATGTGAAACAGTTTGTTCACTTTAAATTTTGACATTAAATTATGTGATCACAATGAATAGATAGAATATAATTTTTTAATAATTATTTTTTATATATCTTTACTCTATATTTATTTGATTTTATTGTTTAATATTATGAATTGTTATTAAAATATTGCTATTTTTCAGTTTGCATGGTAAACAAATTTTTATAAATTTGCAATAAAAATCAGTTTTAAAAATTTTTTTCTGTTGCACTAGGGATTATTTTAAAAACAAAATTATAAAAGTTATAAATCAAGAATTCACTGTAACTTGCTTTAAATCAGGTTAATTTTAATAAGATCTATACCTGCAATTTTATTATGGTGTACAGAAAACAGCACAAGTCTAATTTAACTTCATGTAAATTCATACAGAGATTGTTGTATCAGTATTTAAAATACATAATTAGGATTCTTCCTGAACTTATGATGATAAGGCTTCTGATCCTGCATCTTTTAACTAGCTACTATTATTTGGCTTTTTTCTGTTTTTTTGTTTTCCTGTAGGATTTATATAGGTTTGCTGCTAATTCTAGTCACTATTTTTCTACAGTCTTTCTAGGTATTTTATATAATTTAACTCAAAGTAATAATTGAATAAAGGAAAATTTTATATAAAAAATACTAAAATTTAATTGTGTGTGTTTAATGTTTGTAAATTAATTAATTGCTATTCTGAGATTTATAAATGCATTTAAAATAATAATTTAAAATGGGTTGGTTCTTTATTTTCTTCTACTAGTGTACTTTTCAGATATATCTTTAAGCTACTATTTTTGTTATAAAAGTTATATAAATTGTAGAACTAAAAGTTGACATATTGAGGAAAAGTTCCTAAAATGTAGTAGTCCTTACTCTGACTGACTTTTCTGTGTAAATACTTTTAGAATCTGGAGAAAGAGTATAATACAAATATTTGTGCATGAAAAAGAATTATTTGAATTTGGGAAAACTTATATAATAAAAATTATAACTCTGTGATTCAACTACTTTTAGCATCATAAAATGCTATTTTTCCATGACAGGCAGAACAAACTCACTACTTGTGCAAAGTTAAAGTTAATATTAGTTATCTTAACTATTGATAATGATGGTTAAAAATGTTACTGATATATTTTACTAGGTATAATGTTATAAATTTATTAGCTTGATATTTTTGAAATTTTTTTTGGTAGTTAGGAAATGGAACTTGTATACACATAAAAAACAAAATATGCATTGAATAATATGTGATGCAGTTCTAAATTAATAGTTTCGATTTCAAAATACTACTATTTTATAATTATTAATATTATGGAGGTTATATTCAGTATTGTTTACCTACTTTGTAATAATATAGCATATATATTATAAATAAATAGTATTTATTTATAATGTAATATCTTAGATACAAAGATGCATAATTAAGTATTGTCTGAGAAAAATTTTAGAAACGTAACATTAAAAAGTATTTTTAAAAAATCGCAATAATAGGCTTGTGCTGTTTGGTAAATACCATTGCTTCTTCTATAATCATTGTACCTTGCAGGTTTGGAAATTAGCAAGAGAATTCCTTGCACAAATACTGTACTGAACTCCAGGGATACTTCCCACATGAAAATTGCAGACTTTTGCTAATGGTGCAAGTACTTATTCTCTTCCCAGGTGGGTAAACGGCGAGGAGGGAAAATCCTTAAGACTGGTCTGGTGAAAAAACAGAAAATTCCACAGAAGGGGGTTAGGGAAAAGGTAAGTATTTCATTTTTTAATTCAATAAATTCAAAAATATCATAAACAACTAGAGGAAATGATACTTGTAGTAAAAAAAATTAAATCTTAAACTCCAGTAATAAGTTTAAACATGTTACTGGAGTTTATGGCTGTGTACACATTAGGCGTTTTTAAACGTGCATTATAAAGAATCAAGAGTTCTGCATAGGCATACATACTCAAATGTGCACTTTTCGCCAAGAGCACATCAAATGCACATTGATAGATTTTTGTTAAAATGCGCGTTTTACGGGCGTCAGCCACGCGTTTTGAGATATATGTGCTGCCATGTTGTTGTACATTCGATCACGCACTTTCGGGTAGAGTGGACGTACGTTGGCCAAATTGGAGAACGATCATTTCAATACTGATCTATTTATTGATGAAATCTAAAAGAGACCAGCCATCATCAAATGATTTTATAGATATTCTAAAAAGAATTTAAAAATTTGGGTTCATATTATCTTCGTTTTGGATACAACGTCAGAAACATTCCATGTGTCAGTCTATCTCGTAATATTGGGTGCACCCAAAATTCTCTTTGCGTTTGCCATTGTCTTTTATAGCGACGATGGAGGAGGCACACATAAGCAATTACTTTCACGTCCATTTCCAAACTGAGCCAGTGCTAACGCTCCACTAAATGGTTGTCGAACACCGAGCTAACGCGCATTTAACGCAATGCAAAACGCCTAATGTGTACAAGCCCTATAAGATGTGAATTTTTGAGTACAGGATTCATTAAATTTAAAATAATTATTAATTAATTAATAAATTATATTATTCTTGAAGAGGAGAAAACTTTGTCATTTTACATAATATGAGACAAGGAAATTAAAAAGGTAGTAAAAATTGGGGGTTCATGATTGTTTGAAATAAAGTGGAATCAAAGTGACAATGTCCAAGATCTCTAGCAAGAGAACACAATTTTTTAAATTCTTTTTTTGGCCCACTAGCCAAAGTGGTTTCCCAGAGTGTGTCCATTGGTGTGCATGACCAGATTCTTGGAATCATAAGTGAGAGTTGATGTACCATACAAGAGGACCAGGATTTGGCACCCTGAGCTAGGTCAGCAACTGGTACTGATACCAAGCTGTTACCTTGCCATAAGCCCCTACATCACTACAGCAAGAAAAATTATCATACTATATATTTATAGATTAAAAAGTGTATAAATATATAGTATGAAAGTAAATATATTTTTATAACTATTTTTACAAAATTTTAAATGGAAACACATTTTTTTCTTAGTTCTTAACTTCTGGATTTCTCGTGTTTCTTTAGTGATACATTTTGCTGTTTGATTTTACTTCTAATACTTTGCATTATAAGACCTGAAAAAAAGCATGTCTTAATTTATCCAGTATTATAATTAGGTAAATTTAATTAATCTCGTACATATATTTGTTACTAGGATATGTGAATTGTGATTGAGTATTTTTTTAGAGAATGGGAAAAACAATGTTTCAGACACTGGCAAAACAATAAGTAACATCAAGATTAGATGAAAATTTTAAAATTTAAATAGTGTGAAGAGAATTTGGCCTTGTTTGATTGTGATTATGTACTAGATATTGAAGACATATTCTGATTGATATAAACAAGTGTATATAATAAATTTTATCAGATTAAACAATCTTATTCATTCACATTAGATATTAACATTTTCAAAGTCAAGATTTTTCAACTTCAGATGGCAGTTCAAACAGAATATTTCATATAATTGGTAGTTTGTTTGACAAGATTTGTAGTTTTGTTTACTAAAAATTAGAACTGCTGTAGACCTTTGATATAATAGAGTAATAGGAAGAAAGTGATAGTCTAGTAATACTGTCCATCTTTTATATCTGAAGATGTCATGATCAACTACAGGGACATACACAACAGCTGTCATGCACTAATAGTCAGTCTGATATTCTTAAATATTATATATCAGTCTGACAGATGTCTTGCAACAAATGGATTTAACACATTGCTTCTTAAATCCATTGTAGTTGGATCCATAAAATTAAGAGTTGACAGTGTTTTTTGTTCAGACAAATCAAAATTAATTGGTCTGTATATAAAAAAAATTAGAGATAATGTCAACATTATATAAATAATAAACATGATCTTAATTAAACAATTTATAGTTTTTTAATTTAAAAAAATTATGAATTATTGAGATTGTGTTTACTGTTGGTTTACTTTTAATATTTGCATTTTATTATAAACTATATAAGATAAGTAGGCTTCAAAACAATTGGAGATATCATTATTAATATTTTTTAGGATGTAGATGATGATTCACAAGAAAATAGAGATGCCTGGTCAAGATATATGGCAGAAGTCAAAAAGTACAAAGAACATGCCTGTGATGATGACGATAAGACTCGACCTCTAGTGAAGTGAACTTCTAGAAACTAATCTGAGTGACACCTTGCTAAAGAATTTTCAAAAGAGAAAAGCATCTTGTTGAGCTGTACAGTTAAAAATTTGTTTATAATGTAAATATTTGTTTACTTCCTTGAATTTTTAAAGCCATTTCACAGAACATTCTCATTGGGATGACAGTAGGTTAGTTAGAGATACTTCTTTGTTTTGTTGCTTACTTTATGTAATTTTAAAAATATCTTTGTTTTCTTTATTTTCAAACGAATAACTACATTTAAATGGATATAAGAACTTCCATTATGAAGTTGCATTATTTTGAAACTTAAAGTTAATTCAATTATAGTTTCAAATAGAAGTTTGTTTCTGTAATACAAATTTTTCATTTTTTGAGTTTAGTTCAGACATACGTTTAACATGCTATTCTATACAGATAAAACAATATTTAATTAGAATTAAACAGTAGCCACAGATAACCTTTTTATTATTCATCATATAATTTCATAATCATAGAACAAGCAGCATTTCACACATTCACTTCAAAAATTTATAGGTTATTAATAATAGTGTATGCTTGGCAATGTACTTGTTACATCATAAACATAATCATTTGAAACAGAGATAAACAATATTTTCTTTGATAATTTGTATAAATAATTTAATTTGTCATTTAATGAATAATGATATTTTGTAATGTATTCAGATTTAATAATTTATATTAATTTTATGTTAATGATATTTGTTCTAAAGTTAGCACAATGTAATTAATTGGAATTATTACAAATAAAATTATATATATTAGTGATAAAAAAAATGATATTTTTAATCTATTTCATGATGTGTAAAACATTCTCACAAAAGCATGTTGTAAAATTATAAATACATATCTTTGAAGTTTGCTATTGCAAACTTCCATATACAGACTGCCCTCATTTTATGCAGATTGACAATAATGCTGGGTTTAAATTTTCCCAAAAAATCTTAATTTTTTTCCCACAATGTGAAGAATATTTTTGCAAAATGCAATTACAGTAGAGCGTCATTTATCCGAAAGAATTCCGGTTGACAAATTTAAATTTTCGCCAGTGCTGTGGCGCTGCAATCTTTGGCTATGTCTTGGGCTACTCAAATATTTTACATTTTTGATACTAAATTAACTTCTGAAGTATAATTTTTTATTGTTTTTATATATTTCAATATATTTATTTTGTTTGTTTAAAATAAAAAAATAATTTTTAACGATACAATAGTCTTCGTTAGGCTTAACATCGATGAAAATTCAACGCAAAGCGACATGCAACGGAGAAAAATTTCAACTTGGAATAGATTAATATTTTTTTTTCGTACATAATCGGTTATCTGAAATATCAATTTTTCTGAACAACCCCAGTCCCCAATTGATTCGGATAAACGACGCTTTACTGTGTATATATATATATTTGTGCTTTATTGTACAAGTAGCAACTTTACTTTAATGTTAATAGTGATTCTATGCAATGTTGGTTTGTTGTTGTATTCTAAAATGTTTATTGTTCACATGATATTTTATCATCTTAAACTGAGGTTAATGTGTAATAATAAAAATAGAACAGCCATGTAAAAACAAAAGTAATGAATCCAAATGTTCAAAATGTCAAGAAATCACATCTATCAATAATTTTAGATAAACATCCTTGAACAATTTCTTGCTAATGCCAGCTTATTGATTGAAAGGATCCTGACTGTAAGCAAAATGACTTTGTAAGGTGTTTAAATGAAGCCTCAGCATCTTATTACGAAATTTCCAAAGATAAGAAAAGAAAGACAAAGCAAACGACTTTAGATTCGCATCTCACAAAGGTACATGATCCTTATCCTAGTCCAGGGGTGGCCAACAGTTTTTGTCCCCGAGCCAAATTGGAAAGAGAACTTTCTTCGCAGGCTGAACCAGAGGCTGCCCTAGGAAGATTTTGAGGTGGTGCGAGATTTCATTGTGGTATCACCCGTAGAGACTAAATTGTACATAGAGATTACAGATACATTTTTCACATTATCATGCATTATCAACATTCTATGCTGTACTTAAGAGATTTGTAATGGAGGGTTAACTCTAAACGCACAGTGAGTTGTTGACCTTTATTTTTTTTACGTGTCAGAATTTTTCATCGAGCTATTCGGACTTGAGTAGCTAATATTGAAAGATTAATCACGGGCCGCATAAATTCATTAGACGGGCCAGATCCGGCTTGCAGGCCATATGTTGGCCTAGTCCATCATCAATGAATGATCCTTAACCAGGATCATTCATTTGTGTCCAGTGGCACTGCTATACTTATGAAATAAATACAATGATAGCATAAAAATTGATCATTACTTTCAGATATAATTTTGTATAAGTAAAAATTTTGGTACTAAACATGTTTTTATTGAAAATGTTATATGTATTCATTTGTGGATGCTTGGAATGCATCCCTGTTTATTCTATAATGAAATGGATTTATTTTGTGCTGATTTTTTTTATGCTGTTTCTTCCAGGAATGCATTACTAGTGCAAAATGAGGGCAGTCTGTAATTATAAAGCAAAGAGCCTTAAAATTTTACCAAATTTAGTTAGCTGTGTACAATGGTCATCAACAAATTTTAGAATGGAAGAAATTCAAAAATAAAAATGTGAAGGGACATGAAATTTGTAATAGAATGGAGCAAAACGATATAAAACTGTTAATAGTAAATTAACATGTTGCTCCTAATAAGTTCTGCTGATTCTGTAAGATTTATATTTTATAGTTATAACATTTCTTCAGGTAAAGATTCTTGTGTAACTTTCAGACATGTAAACATTCAAACATCTGATCACTTCTTACTCCAAGAGTGATGATGATGATATGATATGTTCTGATTATTTTTGGTATTAATTAAAAGAATGTCAAGAGAAAGAAATTCTCAAGCTCTTTTTAAATAATAAGTGTAAAAGTTACTTGCAAAATGAATATAGTGGCAAAAGCCAAACTTTATTACAGTCAAGCCATTTTTGTTTGTTAGTGACTATTACTCAGAGGTTTGACTTTATTATGCTCAATTATTACATCATTTTAGAGTAATTTTTCTGTCTGAATAGTCGATAACTTTTAAAATAAAGATGCTATCAGAAAAAGAACAGAATCTAAAATAAATTATATCACTAACAACCAAAGTACATTATTTATATATAATAATTGTTTATATTTGAGTTATTAATGTCTGTTTTTTACTATCACTAAATCATACATAGCCAAACCTCAATACAATGTCATCCTAAAGCACCAATGAATACTGAGGGACAAATCTTGTCCATAAATATTTGAAATAGCAATCTGCCAGATTATTTTCAGGCTACGTTAAGGTTAATTAATAATTAGATACAAAACAATTTGGCTAAATGTGAGCAGTTAAGTTAATTAGCTTAAATTGAGAGAATTTTTGTTAATCTAGCATTTAAATATACTGCTTTAAAAATAATATATTTAAAGCAGTATATTTATATTTACAGTATATTCATATACAGTACAGCCTGTATATAAGTTTGACTTACTAAGACCAGGATCTGTTAGGTTAGGCCTCTTTATGCCACCTATTGATTTGCTTTTGATTTTTCAGTTCTCTTCAAATGCATAAATGCTCTATGCATTCTGAAATTACATAAATTGATTATTTACATTTCATATTTAAAAGTCTGTTTACAGATTCCAGCTGGCCTCAGAGCCGTAAGATTTGGCTCCCCTTTTCTTCTTGGCCCTAAGATTAGATAAGATAGTAATCACAAGATTAGTCTCTAAAATACTATTTTATAAAATAATTTACATAAATTTGTAAAAGTGTTATACAACTTTTTAGAAATAATTTTTTATCTTTGATATGCAAAGTGTAATGAATTCATATTATCCTTCAGAAAATAAATTAGATAACATTGCTTAATAATATTTCAAAAAACTTTTTAGTTGATATATTTGCAATAACAAAAAATAAAGTGATCTTTAATAGACAATGTATAATAGTTCCTGTGAATAGCTGGAAGCAAAAATATACCATTGGTCATTTCAAAACTACATTTNAATATACTAAATACATTGAAGCCATAAGAATATAAATAATGCTAATAAAATAAAATAAATACATAAAAAATTAACTCTATAAATGGACATCAGATAGACTTTGTTAAGCAGACATTGCTTAAGAAATTTTAGTTTACTATCCACCCTTACTATCTTCAATGCCAATTTCCTATACTTCTTATAGTTCCTGGCCGGTGCTGCCATAATGGTAATTAAATATCAAACTCAGCTTCTTACCTGAAGATGGCCTATTCCATTAGGCTGAAAACGTTTGTGTTTACATAAAGTACAGTAGATCCCCCTATAAAATGGGTTCATGTAATATGGATTTGTATATCAAAGCGAAAAAATTTTGATCGTATTCGTATAAACACACTAAAAGAAACTCTTATAATACAGTAAAACATCATTGCCGACTTGTGTCGCGACAGGATTGTTGGAATGGACCAATAGCGGATATTGCACAAACCGTTGAGTTTAAACGAGCAGCAGACCTACTAAAAACCATTTATTATTTAACGACCATAAAAATTATATTTATATTAATGATGCATCCAAAGTTCAGTGAATTTTTCACAGAAAAATAACTTATCAGAAAACATGCGCCTGCCATTCATTGCACCGCTCCACGACGAAAACAAGCTTAAGCAATGGTGTTGTCGGATGGTGCACACTCGGTAAGTAGTCCTATAATTTTTTGTTTATAGCATAGTTTATATGGATTATTCCCAAAAAATTATACATGTTTTGGAAATGTTGAGTCAAATTAGTCTAGAATTGATTAATTTTATGGAAGAAAACCTTTCAAACAGCCGTAGTCTCTAAACTGCACACTTGTTGGGCTGTGATTGGCTCATGTATTTAAGTGATCAAAAAACACAAATTCATATAAAACTGAACGTATCTACCGTATTATAGGGGGGTCTACTGTATTCTCAGTGATAGAAGGTGTAAATGTTTTATTTAGTGTTTTTTATAGTACAGAAGATTTTTATTTTAAAATTTTAAAGTTTCTAACAACAAAAAATGTATAGCAAGTCAAATATAATACAAAACATGATAAAAGTTGAAAATATAATTTAAATTATGAAATATTAAAATCATTAATAACCTGTTGAACCTAGATTGGCTTGATGCTTAATAGTAGGATATTGACATAAGTACTTGATGATCTATAGATTGAATCTGTTACATAGCAGTTTACAACTTTCAATGTTGGTTATTTATTTAATATGTGCTTGTATATAATTTACTTTTAGCTTATGTTACAAGAAAAAAAAAACTACATTTAGTTTTATCAACTTAGAATTACATTAAGTTTATTAGATAAATATTTTGTGCGAATTAATTGAAGAAATGAAAGCAAAGATAGTAAAATATTACTTTATCAAGGTTTTTTTTAAAATGGAAATTTTATATCATCATGTAATTTTTAAGTGTTCTATTAAAAATTGTGTATTTATTTATTTATTTAAATATGATTTAATGTATTGTATTAATCAAATATGGTATGCATTATCTTGAAATAACATTACATTTATAAATATTAACATTGCTATTTCATAATATTTTTTGAGACTTGGGTGTACTAAATGAAGATTATATATATCTCTAAATAATATGGTATAATAGGGTCTTTATTTATTTAAAAATGTCAAAAAGAAATAATTTGATTATTGATGTGAAACAGTTTGTTCACTTTAAATTTTGACATTAAATTATGTGATCACAATGAATAGATAGAATATAATTTTTTAATAATTATTTTTTATATATCTTTACTCTATATTTATTTGATTTTATTGTTTAATATTATGAATTGTTATTAAAATATTGCTATTTTTCAGTTTGCATGGTAAACAAATTTTTATAAATTTGCAATAAAAATCAGTTTTAAAAATTTTTTTCTGTTGCACTAGGGATTATTTTAAAAACAAAATTATAAAAGTTATAAATCAAGAATTCACTGTAACTTGCTTTAAATCAGGTTAATTTTAATAAGATCTATACCTGCAATTTTATTATGGTGTACAGAAAACAGCACAAGTCTAATTTAACTTCATGTAAATTCATACAGAGATTGTTGTATCAGTATTTAAAATACATAATTAGGATTCTTCCTGAACTTATGATGATAAGGCTTCTGATCCTGCATCTTTTAACTAGCTACTATTATTTGGCTTTTTTCTGTTTTTTTGTTTTCCTGTAGGATTTATATAGGTTTGCTGCTAATTCTAGTCACTATTTTTCTACAGTCTTTCTAGGTATTTTATATAATTTAACTCAAAGTAATAATTGAATAAAGGAAAATTTTATATAAAAAATACTAAAATTTAATTGTGTGTGTTTAATGTTTGTAAATTAATTAATTGCTATTCTGAGATTTATAAATGCATTTAAAATAATAATTTAAAATGGGTTGGTTCTTTATTTTCTTCTACTAGTGTACTTTTCAGATATATCTTTAAGCTACTATTTTTGTTATAAAAGTTATATAAATTGTAGAACTAAAAGTTGACATATTGAGGAAAAGTTCCTAAAATGTAGTAGTCCTTACTCTGACTGACTTTTCTGTGTAAATACTTTTAGAATCTGGAGAAAGAGTATAATACAAATATTTGTGCATGAAAAAGAATTATTTGAATTTGGGAAAACTTATATAATAAAAATTATAACTCTGTGATTCAACTACTTTTAGCATCATAAAATGCTATTTTTCCATGACAGGCAGAACAAACTCACTACTTGTGCAAAGTTAAAGTTAATATTAGTTATCTTAACTATTGATAATGATGGTTAAAAATGTTACTGATATATTTTACTAGGTATAATGTTATAAATTTATTAGCTTGATATTTTTGAAATTTTTTTTGGTAGTTAGGAAATGGAACTTGTATACACATAAAAAACAAAATATGCATTGAATAATATGTGATGCAGTTCTAAATTAATAGTTTCGATTTCAAAATACTACTATTTTATAATTATTAATATTATGGAGGTTATATTCAGTATTGTTTACCTACTTTGTAATAATATAGCATATATATTATAAATAAATAGTATTTATTTATAATGTAATATCTTAGATACAAAGATGCATAATTAAGTATTGTCTGAGAAAAATTTTAGAAACGTAACATTAAAAAGTATTTTTAAAAAATCGCAATAATAGGCTTGTGCTGTTTGGTAAATACCATTGCTTCTTCTATAATCATTGTACCTTGCAGGTTTGGAAATTAGCAAGAGAATTCCTTGCACAAATACTGTACTGAACTCCAGGGATACTTCCCACATGAAAATTGCAGACTTTTGCTAATGGTGCAAGTACTTATTCTCTTCCCAGGTGGGTAAACGGCGAGGAGGGAAAATCCTTAAGACTGGTCTGGTGAAAAAACAGAAAATTCCACAGAAGGGGGTTAGGGAAAAGGTAAGTATTTCATTTTTTAATTCAATAAATTCAAAAATATCATAAACAACTAGAGGAAATGATACTTGTAGTAAAAAAAATTAAATCTTAAACTCCAGTAATAAGTTTAAACATGTTACTGGAGTTTATGGCTGTGTACACATTAGGCGTTTTTAAACGTGCATTATAAAGAATCAAGAGTTCTGCATAGGCATACATACTCAAATGTGCACTTTTCGCCAAGAGCACATCAAATGCACATTGATAGATTTTTGTTAAAATGCGCGTTTTACGGGCGTCAGCCACGCGTTTTGAGATATATGTGCTGCCATGTTGTTGTACATTCGATCACGCACTTTCGGGTAGAGTGGACGTACGTTGGCCAAATTGGAGAACGATCATTTCAATACTGATCTATTTATTGATGAAATCTAAAAGAGACCAGCCATCATCAAATGATTTTATAGATATTCTAAAAAGAATTTAAAAATTTGGGTTCATATTATCTTCGTTTTGGATACAACGTCAGAAACATTCCATGTGTCAGTCTATCTCGTAATATTGGGTGCACCCAAAATTCTCTTTGCGTTTGCCATTGTCTTTTATAGCGACGATGGAGGAGGCACACATAAGCAATTACTTTCACGTCCATTTCCAAACTGAGCCAGTGCTAACGCTCCACTAAATGGTTGTCGAACACCGAGCTAACGCGCATTTAACGCAATGCAAAACGCCTAATGTGTACAAGCCCTATAAGATGTGAATTTTTGAGTACAGGATTCATTAAATTTAAAATAATTATTAATTAATTAATAAATTATATTATTCTTGAAGAGGAGAAAACTTTGTCATTTTACATAATATGAGACAAGGAAATTAAAAAGGTAGTAAAAATTGGGGGTTCATGATTGTTTGAAATAAAGTGGAATCAAAGTGACAATGTCCAAGATCTCTAGCAAGAGAACACAATTTTTTAAATTCTTTTTTTGGCCCACTAGCCAAAGTGGTTTCCCAGAGTGTGTCCATTGGTGTGCATGACCAGATTCTTGGAATCATAAGTGAGAGTTGATGTACCATACAAGAGGACCAGGATTTGGCACCCTGAGCTAGGTCAGCAACTGGTACTGATACCAAGCTGTTACCTTGCCATAAGCCCCTACATCACTACAGCAAGAAAAATTATCATACTATATATTTATAGATTAAAAAGTGTATAAATATATAGTATGAAAGTAAATATATTTTTATAACTATTTTTACAAAATTTTAAATGGAAACACATTTTTTTCTTAGTTCTTAACTTCTGGATTTCTCGTGTTTCTTTAGTGATACATTTTGCTGTTTGATTTTACTTCTAATACTTTGCATTATAAGACCTGAAAAAAAGCATGTCTTAATTTATCCAGTATTATAATTAGGTAAATTTAATTAATCTCGTACATATATTTGTTACTAGGATATGTGAATTGTGATTGAGTATTTTTTTAGAGAATGGGAAAAACAATGTTTCAGACACTGGCAAAACAATAAGTAACATCAAGATTAGATGAAAATTTTAAAATTTAAATAGTGTGAAGAGAATTTGGCCTTGTTTGATTGTGATTATGTACTAGATATTGAAGACATATTCTGATTGATATAAACAAGTGTATATAATAAATTTTATCAGATTAAACAATCTTATTCATTCACATTAGATATTAACATTTTCAAAGTCAAGATTTTTCAACTTCAGATGGCAGTTCAAACAGAATATTTCATATAATTGGTAGTTTGTTTGACAAGATTTGTAGTTTTGTTTACTAAAAATTAGAACTGCTGTAGACCTTTGATATAATAGAGTAATAGGAAGAAAGTGATAGTCTAGTAATACTGTCCATCTTTTATATCTGAAGATGTCATGATCAACTACAGGGACATACACAACAGCTGTCATGCACTAATAGTCAGTCTGATATTCTTAAATATTATATATCAGTCTGACAGATGTCTTGCAACAAATGGATTTAACACATTGCTTCTTAAATCCATTGTAGTTGGATCCATAAAATTAAGAGTTGACAGTGTTTTTTGTTCAGACAAATCAAAATTAATTGGTCTGTATATAAAAAAAATTAGAGATAATGTCAACATTATATAAATAATAAACATGATCTTAATTAAACAATTTATAGTTTTTTAATTTAAAAAAATTATGAATTATTGAGATTGTGTTTACTGTTGGTTTACTTTTAATATTTGCATTTTATTATAAACTATATAAGATAAGTAGGCTTCAAAACAATTGGAGATATCATTATTAATATTTTTTAGGATGTAGATGATGATTCACAAGAAAATAGAGATGCCTGGTCAAGATATATGGCAGAAGTCAAAAAGTACAAAGAACATGCCTGTGATGATGACGATAAGACTCGACCTCTAGTGAAGTGAACTTCTAGAAACTAATCTGAGTGACACCTTGCTAAAGAATTTTCAAAAGAGAAAAGCATCTTGTTGAGCTGTACAGTTAAAAATTTGTTTATAATGTAAATATTTGTTTACTTCCTTGAATTTTTAAAGCCATTTCACAGAACATTCTCATTGGGATGACAGTAGGTTAGTTAGAGATACTTCTTTGTTTTGTTGCTTACTTTATGTAATTTTAAAAATATCTTTGTTTTCTTTATTTTCAAACGAATAACTACATTTAAATGGATATAAGAACTTCCATTATGAAGTTGCATTATTTTGAAACTTAAAGTTAATTCAATTATAGTTTCAAATAGAAGTTTGTTTCTGTAATACAAATTTTTCATTTTTTGAGTTTAGTTCAGACATACGTTTAACATGCTATTCTATACAGATAAAACAATATTTAATTAGAATTAAACAGTAGCCACAGATAACCTTTTTATTATTCATCATATAATTTCATAATCATAGAACAAGCAGCATTTCACACATTCACTTCAAAAATTTATAGGTTATTAATAATAGTGTATGCTTGGCAATGTACTTGTTACATCATAAACATAATCATTTGAAACAGAGATAAACAATATTTTCTTTGATAATTTGTATAAATAATTTAATTTGTCATTTAATGAATAATGATATTTTGTAATGTATTCAGATTTAATAATTTATATTAATTTTATGTTAATGATATTTGTTCTAAAGTTAGCACAATGTAATTAATTGGAATTATTACAAATAAAATTATATATATTAGTGATAAAAAAAATGATATTTTTAATCTATTTCATGATGTGTAAAACATTCTCACAAAAGCATGTTGTAAAATTATAAATACATATCTTTGAAGTTTGCTATTGCAAACTTCCATATACAGACTGCCCTCATTTTATGCAGATTGACAATAATGCTGGGTTTAAATTTTCCCAAAAAATCTTAATTTTTTTCCCACAATGTGAAGAATATTTTTGCAAAATGCAATTACAGTAGAGCGTCATTTATCCGAAAGAATTCCGGTTGACAAATTTAAATTTTCGCCAGTGCTGTGGCGCTGCAATCTTTGGCTATGTCTTGGGCTACTCAAATATTTTACATTTTTGATACTAAATTAACTTCTGAAGTATAATTTTTTATTGTTTTTATATTTTTCAATATATTTATTTTGTTTGTACAAAATNATGAATTCATATTATCCTTCAGAAAATAAATTAGATAACATTGCTTAATAATATTTCAAAAAACTTTTTAGTTGATATATTTGCAATAACAAAAAATAAAGTGATCTTTAATAGACAATGTATAATAGTTCCTGTGAATAGCTGGAAGCAAAAATATACCATTGGTCATTTCAAAACTACATTTCATTTATATTCAAAAATTATTTTAACTTAAAAAATAGTTTGGATATAGGCTACATTTATTCAGTCCAATGTGACAGGAATACATTAATTTGATGAGTTTTTTTAAGTGAATAAAATTAGAATTTTTGATTAATTTAATTAAATTATCTTAAATAAGATCAAAAGCTTGTCTTTTTTAATTTAAAATTCATTGACTTACATTAAGTTAGCTCCCATTACCTGTTTAAACGAATTATTGTTGCCAAAAATAAGATTTAATTTCAAACTTAAAATACTGGTATTAGGTAGAAGAATTTATATAAAATGATGGAATTAGCCATTTGTTTTTTCTAATTTCTAAATTATATAAAGCTGTTAAATATTAAGCTAATAGAAGTAAATTTTACCATTAGAAGATTGTAATGAAATTGAAAATTTAAGTATTAAGCAGTGGCGTGCCGTGACATTTGATGATAGGGAAGCTGTGTTTCTGTAAGAAGCCGACTTTCCAGGGCAATCAGTCAATTGCGCGTCAGTGATGGTCTAGGGTCCATTCGTATCGTAAATAAAAACCGTAGACCTTCTCTAAATGCATTTTTAATATCTCAATTACATTCCGAATCGCTAGCCACGATATAAGGGCTACAATTAAAAATAATAAAAACTTACTCGGTGAAATAAAATGTGTGGTGGATGTACCGGTACATACCTGGTACAAAATATTCTTAAATTGTATGAATATACTTTTAAAGAAAATTATAATTAAATATAGCTATAGCAGTGGCGTGCCGTCATTAGAAGCGGTGGAAGCGCCGCTTCCCTTGTATTTTATAAAAAATAAATACATATTAATTTTAATTATATGAAAATAATCGCACAATATTTTATTATAACCGCATTATGTATCCTATTACAAATTTCTATACTACAGGTGAAAAAAAATAAGAATGCTATTGTATATTCCAATATTAGTGGCGGAGTGGAATCTCTGTATTGTCAGACTCCAAAAAGCCAGATTTGCGCACGCGCTTTACAGAGCACCAACCTCGCCCGGTTTAGCCGGTGGAAGCCTCCGACCTTGGGTTGATGCTTACACATATAACGCTTCCAATTCTATCCGGGACCGGTTTCGGGCTGTTAGCCGCCCGCCCGCTAGAAATTTGGCCGATTACGTGAATAACGAGTAGATTTATAACTTACCAGTAAATTCTTATCGGTTGGGTTAAGTTATGTTTTTATGATAGTTCTGTATAGTTGACAGGAATTTAAAAAATCCATTAAAAGTGTGGAGTCGGTAGATTTTTACGCGACTCCACAGCCCTATTTATAACAACTGAACCGATAAGAATTTACTGGTATGTTCTTATGATAGTTCTGTATAGTTGACAGGAGTTTAAAAAAATCCATTAAAATATTTGATATTTTTATTCCGCTCTCCGATTTTATATTACTCACGGATTTCAATGTTAAACCAGTGATATTACGATTTCGTATATCCCATTTCTAAGGGGATGTAGAAAAAAACATGTACAATTCTTGTATAATGTTAAAAAATTAACTGTTACTTTGACAGCGTCATTTACAACTAAATTTAATGAATGAGAGAGATGCACGAGATACAGAAAAAGCTCTAGAATTTATTTTCCTTAAATTTACGATTTATGTATCCGTTGTCGTAAAAATTTGTATTTCCACTTTTTCTCAAGACTACAAATATTCGAGTACAAAGTAACAGGTTTCGTCTTATTTCTAGTTAAGAAGGAGTTAAATAATTAAGCGATTAGGGAATTGGGGACATAAACAAAACCCTGATGAATATTGCTTAATACCGGAATATTACTTAAACAAAAGCTTAACCGAACGAATCTATAGCCGAGAACAGTGAGAACTGATTTCTTCGAAATACTGTATTAGATGTAATAAAGACAGAAATGTTTCCAGTTCAACGAGAGTGACCGAAAAGTTATAAATTTTAGAAATTTCCGTGGACAACACCTGGTCCTAAAACGAATTAGTTTGAAAACAAAAGACGGACATCTATTAAGTTTAACGTATTTAGATTTTTACAGCTATGATGAGAAACGTTTAAAATTTATAACAATCCTGTCGCGTCCTTTGAGATATACTAGTGATACGACAAAGGCATTTGACGTTAACCGGTATCGGCACCCTCGGGATTTGGCATGCATGCACGCACCGCACACCTACCAAGATCGTCTCTGATTCCATCCACGAGTTACTGGTAGGGAGCACTTTTAACTAAGTGGATTGTTTTAATGTTTAAAATGTAAAGAATATCTTATGCTATTTTTATGTACGTTTATTCACAAAACTATATTTAATTATAACTTTCTTTAAAAGTATGTTCATACAATTGAATATTTTCTATCAGGTATGTATAATTGTATATCCATCACACATTTTATTTTAACAAGTAAGTTTTTATAATTTTATTTTTAATATTAGCCCTTATATTATGGCTAGCAATTTAGAATGTAATTGTGATAATGAAAATTTATTTCAAAAAAGTTTTGGCTCGAGACCATATAATGAAAAAGAATACATTATTACAAGAGAAAGACCAATTCCTAAATTAAATAAAAATACGTTGACAAAAAAATTTGTTTGACATTTTCACGATAAAATTTATGAAGATATAAAATGGTTTTGTGGATGCATAAAAATGCAAAAATTGTTTTGTTGGCCTTGCCTATTTTCAAATAAAATTAGTGTGTAGAATGAGATTGGCTTTGACGATTTAAATAATTTGAGTAAAGCTGGCAAAAGACACGAAAATCCTGAATCTTGCATCGGTTCTTTCGTAAGATTGAAGCAATTTGGAAATCGAAATAGAATACAATTTAATATTAGTACACAATATAAAATAAATATTGAAAATTATAACAAGATAGTTACGGCTAATAGATATATAACATCTGTTAATATAGATATAGATATATTTTTTTCTCAAAGCAAGAATTGGCATTTAGAGGGCTTAGGAAATCTATCGATCTAATAACAGAAGTACAGTAGAGCGTCGTTTATCCGAATCAGTTGGGGACGGGTTGTTCGCATAACTTATTTTTCGGATAACCGATTACGTGCGAAAAAATATATTAACCTATCCCGTGTTGAAATTTTTCTCCGTTGCGTGTCGCTTCGCGTTGAATTTTCGTCGATGTTAAGCCTAACGCAAACTATTTAAAATAATAATCGTGGCTATTGTATCGTTAAAAATGATTTCTTTATGTTTTACAAACGAAATAAATACATTAAAAAATATAAAAACAAATAAAAATTATACTTTAGGCCAACTGGAATTCTTTCGGATAAACGACACTCTACTGTATTCCTTTCTAAACTGCACCTTAAGTTCTTTGTTAGTGCTTATTCCAATCAGTTCTTGTAATATGACATCCGTTTCTTCAGTGTCTCCATATGGATTGATAATCCACTGTGGTATTTCCATAGTCAATACATCTTCAAACCTAGTTTCAAAGTCTGTGTGAAGGACATTTAAATGTTGAACGTAGACTGAAAATCATCCTGGCAGTTTGTGACAAATTGAGAAACTGGGAAACTTTGTGCCGTCCAATGTTTTCCTTCATTAGTTTCATTCTGGTAAGAAAGGCTGAAATGATGAACTTTGTTTTTATCAAATTTAGACTGTCACCTTGAAACTGCAAGTTAACCTCATTAAATTTAGTGAACAAATCTGTTAAATAAACAATGTCTGGTTTCCACTTAATTAAATTTTTTTTTAAAATTGGATCGTTATCATCCAAAAACTCTAAAACTCTCAAAAAGTGAAAAAAATCTTGTCAAACATAAGCCAGCGTACTTCAGTGTGAAGGAGCAATCAATGAAAGTTCTCGTCATTTTCGTCACACAGCTGCGCAAATAACCTAGTAGGTATGTAATTTTGAGGCCTGTGACACCTAGGATGAATTAGACTGATAGAAAATGACAACGTAACACGAAAGCAATCAACAGGCTCGCTGCCAACCAGCAATCTAGGATAGCTATCACCAACACAAGGGTTACTGATGTAGAGCACAATTGCATTATATCTTACAAACCATCCCTCCAACAAATTTATAATAGAATTACTAAGGATTTAAACTTGCGTTTAACTTATAAGAGAAAATGCAACATTTTCCAGCTCTTATCTAATGCAAAAGACAATTCCGATGTCAAGAAAATGCCAGAAATGTACCACATTCCATTGCAGGACAAACATTTCAATAGATGTATAACATACATCGGATCCACGTACAGATCACTAGAGGCTAGAATACGGGACCACAAGTACGATGTATCCAAGGGGAGGTATTATACTGCACTAGCCCAGTATGCTACTGAACCCGAAGTTTCTCCTTGTTGGGATGAAGCTACTCTTTTGCATAGGGCTTTTGACTGACACAACTTACATTCATTGGAGGCTCTTGAAATTTATATAGCAAGCATGAAGGGAGTTTGCATTAACTCCGACTATATTCCGGTTCCACAATCATGGAAGTATTATTTACAATGCCACAAAGCATAACAATAATTTTTTATGATTAATTATGCATTTATATTTATGCAATGTAAAGGATACAATTTCCTTTATTGAACATCGTTTATACATTAAAACATTGGGCTAACTTTTACGTCATATATTATATTAATGAATTTATGTATAGCTTTATTTAAACAATAATTTATTTATGTGTTGTAATACATAACGATCTTTGTATTGAGCATCATTTAAATTTTTAAAAAATTGAAACACAGCTACATTTGAAAGCTAAAACTTTTTAAAAAATAGAACTATTTTTTCAGTTTTGTACATTCTTTCCTGACAAGGGCCTCTGAAAGACTGCCGAAAACATTTGAACATTAAAATTTATTTGTTCATTATATATGCTGGAATTCGCATTTAGGTGTCAAGTTGTTTGTTTGCTTAAACCCTGCATAGAGTTTTGAAAATACAGTTTAGGAAAACATTAGTATATATGATTATNCTACTTCTTAAGTAGAAATAAGTCGAAACCAGTTACTTTGTACTCGAATATTTGTAGTCTCGGGAAAAAAGTGGAAAGACAAATTTTTTATGACAAACGGATACATAAATCGTAAATTTAAGGAAAATAAATTCTAGATTTTTTTCTGTACCTCGTGCATCTCTCTCATTCATTAAATTTAGTTGTAAATGACGCTGTCAAAGTAACAGTTAATTTTTTAACATTATACAAGAATTGTACATGTTTTTTTCTACATCCCCTTAAAGATGGGATATACGAAATCGTAATATCACCGGTTTAACATTGAAATCCGTGAGTAATATAAAATCGGAGAGAGGAATAAAAATATCAAATATTTTAATGGATTTTTTAAAGTCAACTATACCGAACTATCATAAGAACATACCAGTAAATTCTTATCGGTTGAGTTAAGTTATAAATCTACTCGTGATTCACGTAATCGGGCGAGGGCGGCCAAATATCTAGCGGGCAGGCAGCTAACAGCCCGGAACCGGTCCTGGATAGAATTGGATGTGTTTTACGTGTAGCAGCCACCCAAGGTCCTAGGCTTCCACTGGCTAAACCGGGTCAGGTTGGTGCTCTCTAAAGCGCATGCGCGAATCTGGTTTTTTGGATGCTGACGATACAGCGCTTCCATTCCGCCACCAATATTCGAATATGCAATGGCGATCTTATCTTTTTTTTCACGTGTAGTATAGAAATTTGTAATAAGATACGTAATGCGGTTATAATAAAATATTGTGCGATTATTTTTATATAATTAAAATTAATATGTATTTATTTTTTAGAAAATACAAGGGAAGCGGTGGATGCGCCGCTTCCAATGACGGCACGCCACTGGTATTAAGTTGGGCATTATTATTATAAAGTTCGTAAAAAATGTGTATTTTACTAATATATATGCACTTAACCGATTTTCTATTAGATACACAAATTAAATTCAAGATTAAATATTAAAATAGTTTTTCAGTTTACAAAAACTTTATTTATATTTTTATTCCATGTAATTTCAATAATTTGAAATGTATTCAAATAATTAAGAATTTCAAATTCATAAAAAAAAGTATACAGTGTAACGTCGATATTCGTCAGTATTTTCTGGATTCGTTGTCATTCCCAATACCTGCAGTGACTCTACAATCGCGCACCCGCGCCGACTAAGCTAGCCGTGTTAGCTTAGTTTTACCAATTTAGCTAATATTTTGCTAGATTTAGTGGATTTATGAACAATCTAGTTATGTAAATTATAATGGCCTAGCTCGGGGGATCTAACCCACGGGCCCCATGCGGCCCAATAAACGTGTAAACAAAACCGATGAAGTTTTTCATTTTATTTTATTTATTTAAACGGTCTAAATTCAAAAAAAGAAGTTTTACAAAGCCGTAAACCTTTATACATATTTTATTTTTGAGTGGAAAGGAAATATTTTCAAATACTGTACTTGGAAATATGTGAATGAGGAAGGAATACTAAATAAAGCTAAAGTTGAGACTCAAAGGATTATAAACCCAAATTCGGGGGAGAAAGGAGAGAAAGGCCAAAAGATAAATAGTAATGAGAAGGATTAAATGACTTTGTTATGCAAATATGGACCCTTAATTTTCCAACCTTCTTCACTTCTTTATCTTTTGTCCTTTCTCTCCTTTTCCCACGTTTGGGTCTTTTTTTAAAACTCTTTCCGCCCTGTGGGCACTAAGAGGGCCTCTTTTTTGCAAGCCCATTATGGGTTCGGCCAGGCCTACGATGGGGCTGCCGAGTGGTGAAGGACGGGGCCCGACATATCCGAACGGACCACCCCCGAAAAATTTCTGGGGATTTTTCGACCCGTTCGGATTCGAGCCCTGGTCCCCCAGAGCAGTAGACTGCCACCTTGACCGTTCGGCCATCCAGCCGCGACATATTTAAGTCTATAATCCGTTCAGTCCCAATTCCAGTTTATTTAACATTTCGTCTAGCGTTGCATGATTTAGCTACTTTGCGCCAAAGTTGGCTATCCTTTTTTTAGTTTGGCGCATTGGCTACTTTTTGGGTTATATATTATTTATAAATTTATTAGACGAATAAAAATTCACTTTAAAATGGTGTTTTGACATTTTTTATTAATTAGAGACCCAAATGAAACAAATATTTGTGTTTTCAAATAAATTTTTGTTTGTCTCCTTTATAATAAAAGAATTTATCTATTTTTAAGTAAAAATTGAAAGTGTCTGTAGAAGTAATTTTTTAAAATATCCTTTTTCCTAATAAAGATTTAATACTTATTACTATAATCTACACATGTTAATCCTTAAATATACAAATAAATTTAAGGATTGGGCCACAAGTATATATAATTTACTTGTGGCCCAAACTCCATGATATCTTGCAATGTGGCCCAGAGAAACAAAAAGATTGGACACCCTTGGCCTAGCTATTCTTATAATGCTATCTAACTATAAAAAAATCAAACAATTTTAATGGAAACAAAATGATTTGAATATTTTTATTAAAATGTCTAGCTATAAATTCGAATTTTGCATTGGCAACATTGTCAGCTAGGTGTAGTCAGAATCGATAGATTAATCTACCGACTCTGGTGTAGTTAGTCTGCTACGTGCGACTAAATATCCAGATGGCACAAAGCGCTGATTGGTCACCGAAATATAGATTATGTTTTATGGTCGTCAGAACGTATCATGACGAAATAAATTATTAATTTTTAGTTGTCGTAATATGGAATGAGTATAAAGAGAAAATACAACTGATTATTTATATTTTTGAACATTTAACTTCATACTTGATCTTTATGCACCTCTGAACCAAATCATACACAATAGATCATTTTAATAGTGCGATCAGTGTTATAAATTTACATGCACGGATAGTAAATAACAGAAAATTTATACTTTGTTACAGATATTATTCATAAAAAGTTCGAGAAAGGATGAAATTTATAATTAAGACAAGTCAGAATATTTTTTGAATTTGTCATATGTAATATAGTTAGATGAAACAAATAAATTGTTAACTAATCTGCATTTTTACTTAGTATATTCTGTTGTAATATATATATAAAACATTAAATACAAGTTTCTGTAAGGTAAAAAATACTATTGTCTAATAATGTTAAAAAAAAACTTAATTTGCAGTTTACATTTGTTGTTTTTGATTATTTTATTGTTATAGTAAATGTACAAAAAAGCTTACAAAAATTCAAAACAGATAAAAGTTACTTCTTGATGTTTAAAAATGTCTCAGCATTAAAATTTTCGATATCACGTAATTTTATGTTAAAATTAATGCAAAATTTTCAATTATTGTCAATACACACGAGTGATAGTGAAATTATAAATAAGTGCCTTTTATCAAGTTTTAGATGAAATATCTATAACTATTATATAATGTCTGTACGCTCTCACAACAACAACAACAACAACACGAAGTTTCGGCTAATCAATCAACATTACCGATTTTCGTAGGTTGACATCATTCAGCTGACCAATCAGCGCGTTGTGCCATCTGGATATTTAGTCGCACGTAGTCTGCTTTGTGCGGTCGTTGTGTGTGTGTTCTTGGTTTCTCGCTTTGATTATTTTCAAAAACTCGAGTTCCAATGGCTCCAACGAAGTACACTGAATAAACTTTATTGTATTTTTTTTAGGTGGGAACGGATCAATTGAATATCAGTTATTTATTATGAGAAAAATTGTTTCGTCATTTTCCATATTCGTTAGATCCTTAGGAACAAATTAATGACGAGTATAGAGGTTCCGCTACTAGATTCACACAGTGGAAATGGAAACTGATGACACTGTACAAGAACTTAGATGATGATTAAACAATGATTCATATCCTTGCTGCACTGTAGGACTTGGGTCTAACTCTAGACACAAGCTACGTAACATTTTATAAAAATTATTTTTTATTGGAAATTATTCCTAAGAAAAACAGTACATTGGATACAACAGTAAAATAATATAATACGGCGGAACTCGAATCGGTCGGTGGAAAAAATACGGATTTAAGAGTTTAAAAGTTTCCAGTTATGAAGGTTGGGATAAAAATCAAGATTTTGCGCATCGGTTTATCAGTGACCCAAAATAAACTGTCATGTAATATTTCCATGGATCTTATATTGCGAGAGTTATTGTGTCAATGCAAATCTCGCTGTTGTCCAAAAAGTCGAATAAGCTGAGAAATATTTTCTCGAATGGTTGATCTGACTCTTTAAGAGAAGGTCACGTCCGAGTAAAAAAACAGTACCACAACCAGAAGTAAAATTCACTTTAAGTTTTATTTACAGTGTAAATATCAAGCAGCTTGCTCCAAAATTTTTTCACTCCCATGATATTGTTAAGTGTTTTTATTAAAACTATACCAAGAAGTGCAACTTCGGTTTCTGTACGAACACTTTCGGAGAGATTTTCTATGTCAATAAATTCTTCGTCTATCCATTCAACGTCTTTGGTAGAGTCACGTACTGTACGAGCTTCATCATGAGCTCATTCTACTATTTTGTTGAAACGGTAGGGAAATTATGGAATAAGATATTTTATGTACAACTTGTCGTGCTGATCAAATTTTCTCCTATACCGCTTTGACATTTTCTTCCCATGCAAAGTTCAGTGTCCTGAACGCTGGGAGTTCGGTCGTGGGTTCGCGCGCCTCCCCAGGACGGGCTGGCTACGTGGAATTTTCCGGGTTTTATCCACGTCTGTAACGCCTAAATAGGGGCCGGTTACCGTTAAAAGACTTCCCGGAAGGCATCCCCTCAAGGCAGATCGCCCAAGTGTCGCGTTGCCATAACTTAATAAAACAAATAAACAAACAAGAATTGTAGAATAAAAGAGCAATGCATTCGCGATTTCATTATACAAGATCTACCTATAACCCAAATTGTATATTTAGTAAACAGTGACATCACTCTACTCTTAAACCCCTTCCCCGCCCTTGTCACGAATAGTCACATTTCTTAAACTACCCCCTTGGGGCATGACATCATTTATGGACAATACGAAACCCATTCCGTCCTTTGGTACTTTTTCTATATCCAGGAGCCTTTTTTATAGACATCACAAATTCGGACAGGCTTATAATCAGGGCGGTTCGAATGGTTTGTTTTTACTCTGTCCTGCGGACATAACCCCTTAATCAAGCCCACGTGGGTTCTGCCAGATCGACAATAGAGCGGCCGTATATGATAATAGATATGAAGAAAAAAGCCCTCTTATTGCCAGTAAAGTTAAAAAAAAAATTTAAATAAGATATAAATTGTATTTTGATTAATTAATAGATAATAATGTTATTTCCTTTTATTTATAATTAATTAATCAGTCGTAATATAATATTTTAATAATTATTATTAAAATTAAAATAAAAACAATTATCAGCAAAATTTATTTATCCACTTGAGGTCGTTTCGCAACGACAATATTTTGCAGTGGACTGTTGGTATTTAATTTTTCGAAAATTTTAATAATGGGTAGTGGTTTATTAGCAAAAACTCAATATGTTGTATATTCAATAACTTTAAGCATAATTGTATTTGTTGGTAAGTTAAATCTAATGATTTTTACTTAAAATATTCAATTTGTTTATTTGCTTGAAGTGGGTTGTAGCAAGTCTTGTGACTAGACGAGAGTATATTATAAAGATAGAAATCAAAGCAAAATTTTCATTAATCCATTATTTCTCTGACTTATTTTAACAAAATCATCTTAATTATTACGCTTATAAACGTAATATCAATAATCTTATGCATTATATTTATATGAGGTAATTATGAAGATTAGAAAATGTAATGTGATCCTTATTATGCAACAAGTATTTAATATGTTACAATTTATGTAATTTTACAGCTTTAAAAAATCATATTTTCTATCAAACATTTTAAAAAATATTTAATTCTAATTTTCATGATTATTATATATGTGAGTTTTATTAAAATTCACATATATAATAATCAAAATTAGAATCATAAATTAGAATTTGAATGGTATAAAATTTTTCATGCAAATATTGTTTTACCTGCAGTCATTTGAGTACATGATATGTTCAATATTTTGAAGTGGGTTATCTTTGGAGATAACTAACATAAAACTTAAGAAAAACACATTATAGCAATTAGTTTAAAAAGATTAGAATATAATGTATGACAAAGTGTTAGCTTGTTGCTTAGGTCCTGGATTTGATTATAATCCATAAAAAAAAAATTTTAAGTGGTTTGACCTGCTATCAGCCCATCCTTCACCACCATGCTGCTTGTGTTGTAGGTCCATGATGAGTTTAAAGAAAAACTTAGTACAGTATGTGGAAAATGGAAATAGTTTAACAAAAACAAGTGTTTTCAAACTTATGAGTTTTGCTCATTGTCAGAAACAAATAAAATGAATGACAATGTTTTATTTATGTTAGTGAGCATAAGTTTAAAAGTGCTAAAAAGTTTTCCAAACTTTTTTGTTTAATTGACAAAATTTGATAAAATATATTTATTTTACCTAGCAATGATTATTTTTATGCTTTGAATGGTATAGCTTGGTCAAACACAATTAACTTAGAATTGAGTATAATACAAAATAACACAGAAACCACTAAAATCCCTCAAAATTCATTTTCCTGTAATAAAACAAATGTTTTCAACATTATTTAAAATGTCCTCAGGTTTAAATAGAATGGAAAACAAAACAGAAGATGGAATAGAATTTGAAAATTGAAGATGTTATGTTTCATCCAATCAGATAATTGTCATAGTTGTGGTTATCACATTTAACTATGTAGAAACAGATGTTGGACTAAAAAGATATTTCAAATAGAGATTTCTATCAACAATATTAAAAAGGACAATATGTAATTTACTTAAGTTGTTAGATTGTTAGATCAACTTGAAAAATAGTTAATTCTAAATTCATTTGCTTCAATAAAAATCCAAATCTCATATGACCTATCAGATATTTAACTTTTTATCTAATTTTATTTTTCAAAATAATCTGTCCACCACTTTTATTCAGTTTGCTAAATTATTATTTCTAGAACAATTGTCTCTCTCTGTTGTTTAATATGAAAAGATTTCACAATTAATACTTAACTATAGTTCATATTATACTTAAGTATTCTAAAAATTAAATACAGTAGAACCTCGATTATTCAGACCTCTATTATCTGGATTTTCGATTATCCGGATTGTTCAAAATAAACAAAAATTTTACAAATTTGCTGATTTGCACTTGGTGAATTACAACACTGTTTATGTACATGATGGAATGCATAACTTTTTTGTTTCAATAACATCTCACCAAGCACAGTGGTCGTAAACTCTTAAATATATTTTACGTCGTAATAAAAATATAACTTGACATATGTATTTATAAATAATTTATATTCAAATTACATCATTTCTATGACCAAAGGCGACGTAAGGCATGGACGACGTGGGCCATGGCCTATGCCTCGCGGTCCAAAGGGCCTCGTGCCTCGAAGGTTTATGCATTACTTAAAAGCCGCGAACGCGACGAAAAAATTTTACTTGTCATAAAACAATAAATAGTTTGTCAAATTTTTATTCATAAAAATGCAATTTCAACTGCTTTTTATTTTATAAAATCCGTCTTATTGCGCCACCAGAGGGCCTTTTAAACAATAGGTAATCTGTTTGCGCTGGTCAGTAGTAGTACAAATTCAATACGAACATTTGTTTCTTGAAAATTTGATCACGATTTAAATACAGTACTTATTTTTAATATTACCAATATGTCATCGAAAAGAAAACGTCTTGTATTATCATTAAAAGACAAATTAAAGTATTTGTTTTGATTATCCAAATTTTTCCTTATCCGGACTACCTTTATCCCCAATTAGTCCGGATAATCGAGGTTCTACTGTATATATTCTGCTATAACAAACTAATGTACATATATTAAATTTTTAGAATCTTTTAAAATTGTTTGTCCTACAAAAATTATGAATTAGTAGTAATACATTTTAAAATGTAGAAGTCAAAATTGTTTGCTAAATATATATACAGTTGTCCCTTGATAATCTGACAGGTATGGGACCCTTGACCCAGTTACGTTACCCGGACCTCCGATCCGATCTCTTCTTCCAGCGTATATAAGCTAACTACTTAACCATCGACGGTTATTACAACGCCGGCTGGGGACACATTCAGTGCCCACGTCCTACTTCCCATAAGGCTCTCATTTATTTATTTATCTCATGTATTTATATAATCATAAAAAAAATAAATACAGGTATCCCTTGTGTAACACAGTAGTAATGTTGCAAAAAAGTGCTGTGCCACTCGAATCCATGCTGTACGAAACAAAGAACTAATAAAAAACATAGAGTTAGGTTACATTAGGTTCCAAATGTTAACAATAGGTTAACATCTGGAACCTAATGGAACCTAATTATACTATTGTTTTTTGTTACTAAGAGAAGTACATTTATTTAATACAATCAAAAATTTATTTCCAATTTGTAATTAACTAAAAATTGCAATTAAAAGTGCTGTATTATGCATTAATATTAATTTTAGTTAAACAAGAGCAAAGAAAAAAAAATATAGAATAACAAAGCTTATACTTAAAAATTGTGCAATTTAGTGCAGAGGATTTTCCAAATTCTTGAACCATATTAGACTGAAACCGTGTTGTATTAGGGATACCTGAACTATAATTCTATATTGTAAATATGAATACCAAAAATTGATTTAAAACATTTTTGAGGTTAATCTGTATTTCAAATTGATGTAATTTATTACATAGAATTTTGATATATCCAGTTAATTTGGTTTTGCTTTTATTTACATCTATCACACTTTAAATAGTTTTAATTTATTGAATGTTTTTGGATTCATTAAATATATATGATTTATTTTTTAACAAAAATTAAGAAAAAGTTAAATGTGTTTTGAAATTTAAAAAAAATTTATTAAAACTGAATCAAATTAATTTTCTATGATTTGTTATCTCATGATTAACTAGTATCTGGTATTAAGATATTCAGATTAAATTAGATATAATATAAATTTATTAACATTATTATTATTAATACTTTATAACTTTCAAACAGTAATGAAAAAGTTAACAATTATTTTTACTAATACTAAAAACATAATAACCAGAAATTACTGTATACATTAATACTTTGACTTACACTACCCCAACTTATGCGAACTTGGAGTTACGCAATTTTCAAATCTTGTCAATTCGTCTTTTGTTTGAGTGGCACACAACTCTTGATTACTCACTCCCCCCACCCTATTGTTCAGCTTACATGTTTGGACGTGTCGTGCGGAATTGCACATAGCTACAATTTATTTTGTGTTATTTATTTGTGTTTGTTATATCTATGGAGACTTGAAAGACTTTATGTGGTGATTTCTTGTAACCGTGAATGAATCAAAATATCAGATAAGATTAATGAGAACATTTATTAGCTTATATACATCCGGCTTGGATTTTACACAAATTGCAAAATTATACCCTGACTTACGCGATAGGTGGGACCGAGCATAAGTTCGGTCCCACCTATTGTGTAAGTTTGGGGTATCACTGTATAAATATATATCACTTATTATAATGCAATTTTTGAGGTAAAATTCTTATTTAGAATTCATTTTGATATTTTTTTATATTGTTGATTAGGTAATTATACCAATTATTACTAAAAATATGTCTCTCCGAACATTAGTCTGTCTAAACATCCAATAAAGCAGAAGACAATAGATCAGATCAGTTATGTTAAATATTTTTGTTATTTCAACAGCAGAAGTTAAAGTTATCTTCACTTTGATAATATGTCATATATCCAATTATGAATCATATATTGCAATATTTGCACATTCTAATCTTTTTCTCTTTCAATGAATACTTTTTGTACTTGACGTTTTATAGAAACAGTTGCACTTTTATTATTTTAGTATTTTGATTAAACTAATTCTGTAATTGAATATATAGTGGATGATCGGTTAATGAACAGTTTGGTTAACAAACAAATCAGATAACAAACACTTTCTCAAAAGATTTTTATGTTTGACAATGAACTCCTCACAGAACAAACACAAGAGGAAGCGACGTAAAATAATGAAATACCACTTGGTCTTCCCTTGTCTTCAGGCAACAATTCGAAACTTTTTGGGGCATGGGAGACGTCAACTCAATGCTCAACCCGGTATATACTGATTGAATAGTATTCCTCCAAACTTCAGAACTCTCTTGTAATTCCTGCCTTTTATTTTTCTGAGAGAAACAATTCTTTTATAGTATTCGCGGGACTGTCGGATGGGCACTCATTAAGTTTTGCATCAGTTTTTATTTTTGAAAGGTGAGAGTATAATAGCAAAGGTAGAGAGTAGGCAGAAGAAGTCTGATGTTGCTGGGCAGTATGGCTTGAACAGGTCTACAGTAGGCTGCAGTTCAATGTTATCTAAGAAAGGTACAGTATAATCAAGAAGACTCATGCAGCTTAAGGAGTAACAAAAATCACATCTGAAAAATAAAGAACATTGAAGAGCTCATAATGGAACCTGAAATGGATTTGATTACAGAAGAATGTGAAGATTTCTGGAATGAAAAACACCTAGAAACTCCGTGAGATATGTTTTCTTCTGAAAAACAGGATTAATGCCAACATCTGCTATTAAGCATCTTTTGAAGAATTGGGAGGATGTCAGAACAATGGTTTTAGAATGGCATCCAAACCAAGTTGAGGTTAATAGGCTTAGGGATCTCCACAGTGACAATGCTATTAATTACTTCTGAAAAATCCTGGAGAGAGAAAAGCAATCGATATAAGACAGATTCTTTAACCCCGCAAATGGAAAAAACATGACTAATAAAAATGCAAGAGTGTGTATATGTGTATTTTTATTATTACATATAAATAAACATAGTAAGAAATTATGTATTTTTGATTTTTTGGGGTCTCCAGAACAAATTAATCAAATTCCCATAAAACCGTATGGTAAATCGATAATCAGTTAACGAACAATTCGGATAGCAAACAAAGACTTGGAACGGATTATGTTTGTTAACTGATCACTCACTGTATCTGTTTGAAAGTTTAATTCTAATGTCTGACAGACTGTCATTTAAAGTAAGATTAAAGTTTTGATTGCTGTAATGCCTCATTTTTAATTTGGGATTCTTTCCAATGTACTAACATTGGAAAGAGAGATCCTTTTCAGTTAGAAAGATGAATTTTTTCAATCAGAAAGTTAATTCTAGTGTATAAGGTAAAAAAGTTGTATATTTAATAAAGGTAAAAGTTAAAAACCTCTAAACTTCTAAAAAAGGCAATAATGAGAATATATCCTAAGTTTTTATTTAATAAATAAAGCTTGTTCCTTGTTAAAAGAAAGTTGTAGTCTATAGTTTTTAATTAAGTCTCCTTGAAAATCGGTAAAAAGAGAGTTTTATAAGAATATTTATTACAAATGAGAAAAATATGAATTTATATTAAATTTTCTTTTTAGGATTATATTATGTATTAACTGGAAGAGGGAGCAGAATAGATTTTGCATGGTAAGATTTTTCTAAAATATTATTTTTATTTATAGTAATTTTTAGATTTTTTGCAAATTAATTCTCTTTTGGATGATAAAATCTGTTTCATGTTAGTGATTGATAGAATTTAGTATTTTTAAAAGCATTTAGAAGATTGAAATTTACCTCAATAGTTGTCTTAATTTACCATATTTAGTCAAATGTAATACACCATTGAATCTAAAATGCATTTTAATTTTTACATTCACACCAGTGAGGTTTTTTTTTAAATAGAGAACTCAAGACAAATTTATGTCAACAGAACTTATTATGTTGAAATAAATTTTGTTGAGCATTTATTTCAAATAAAATAAGTTATATATCTTCTCTGGTGTTAAAGTTGGAAACTTCCTTTCATGTTAAGATCTACACTGGATTCAATGCTCACATCTTCCCACACACAATCATCCTCAGTGATGTTTAATGCATTGGAAAGGAAGCATTTGTTGAAAGACTATTGCACAGCTTTTTCTGGGATTTGCAATTAAGTACTTATAGCATTACTGTAATAAACTAATAAAACTGAGTTAACTAAACACGGAACCTGTTACCGGTGTAATTTTGCGTGAAAAAATCCTCTTTTCACAAACGTTTTCGAGCTTTGCATATAGCCCTTCTTCAGGTAGAGAAAAATTCCGATGGAATACTTCGAACAATGGAACGTAAAAAACCTAATCTAAAAATAGAATGAAGATGTTTAAACAAAAAATACGAAACTCGCATAACGAACGATCATTAAGATGGTCATGCGCATTCGTGCACTGATGTTGCTATTTATAGATTGTTGTTTATGAGGGCCTGCCACGCTATAGAAAGATTAATCTCATCCTTCCGATTTATACATGTGGTCAGGTGGTTAGCCTTACAGATGGATATAGCTTCCCGCCATTTTAGATGTTCCAGGTGGGGCGTAGTGTCGATGATGTCAGCTTTGTCGAACTCCGGTTCTATATCGGGATCGGATGCAAAGGTGGTTAGAGCCGTGGTGTACCGCCCATGCCGAAGGTCTGCTTGATGCTCTTGTACTCTGGTGTTTAAAGATCGCTTGGTTGAGCTGATATAGACAAGGCTCTCGTTACACCTGTTATCTTTCAGCGGGATAGAGTACACGCCAGGAAGCCTGCTACGAGCTGGACTGCCTTTTCCATTTCTGAGGATGTCATAGATTGTTGGGCATCTTCTATAGGCTATTTGTAATTGTTGTTTTCCGGCGATCTCAGCGTATATCGCTTTAACATATGGGTTATAGGTGACTGGGAGGCATGCACGTTCATCCTGGTCAATGTTGGTCTTCATACGCGTAGTGGGTGCGTGCTGTGAGCGTTGATGTCGCTCAATTAGACGGTGTGTTAGACCGTGGTAACCGTGCTTGGCTGCTATCCTCTTGATATAATTCAATTCGGTGTTGAGGGCTTGTGTGGTGGACGAGTGGGAAAAGGCCCTTTTAATCAAAGTATTAAATGCTGCAGCCTTGTAGGTGAATGGGTCGAATGAACCAACTGGTATGTGTATAGAGGTCCACCACGTAAGCCCTCAACACCAAATTGAATTATATCAAGAGGATAGCAGCCAAGCACAGTTACCATGGTCTAACACACCGTCTAATTGAGTGACATCAACGCTCACAACACGCACCCACTACGCGTACGAAGACCAACACTGACCAGGATGAACGTACACCACGGCCCTAACCACCTTTGCATCCAATCCCGATATAGAACCGGAGTTCGACAAAGCTGACATCATCGACACTATGCCCCACCTGGAACATCTAAAATGGTGGGAAGCTATATCCATCTGTAAGGCTAACCACCTGACCACATGTATAAATCGGAAGGATGAGATTAATCTTTCTATAGCGTGGCAGGCCCTCATAAACAACGATCTATAAATAGCAACATCAGCGCACGAATGCGCATGACCATCTTAATGATCGTTCGTTATGCGAGTTTCGTATTTTTTGTTTAAACATCTTCGTTCTATTTTTAGATTAGGTTTTTTACGTTCCATTGTTCGAAGTATTCCATCGGAATTTTTCTCTACCTGAAGAAGGGCTATATGCAAAGCTCAAACGTTTGTGAAAAGAGGATTTTTTCACGCAAAATTACACCGGTAACAGGTTCCGTGTTTAGTATTTCATCCCCGGTGTCAAAGTGAAGTTTAATTTACGAAATTGAGCTAAGTTGACCTCTCAAATATTTACTATTACAAATTAAAATCATTAAAATAACTCAATGGAATTAGTGACTGAAATAAGATATGTGGCAGTAGAAGCTGCTAATTATGACATTTTATATCAAATCTAAAACACATCCTATTTTTGCAGACATTATAATCTGAAAAAAAGTGCATCTTACATTCAAGTAAATATGTTTGTAGCTTAGTTTCTTATAACCAAGGGTTTTTCTCAAAAAACGAATTCTGTTTTACATAAATCTCAAATCAAATTCTGGCAATCTTTAAAAATTTTTTACCATAGACTTAAATATTTTAACAATTGATATTCCTGACAAATCATGAAATAATATAAAATAAAAATTATCATGATTAACTCTATTAATGTTGGTCATATTTTTATATCCTATTGATTGTATTTATTTGTATTGATATTTGACAAATAAATGAAATAACAAAAAGATGATCTTACAAAAAATATTACAATTTTCCATCTTAATTAAACTGTTTTTATAAATCATGTATTAAATCTTAATTGTAGAAAGATTGATAGATTGTTAAAGGAAAATTTTAAAATGTGAAAGTGTTTTTTATTTATATTAATAATTTATGCCAACTATGGAAGTGACTTGAATAAAGTTTCTTATAATCTAAGTGTAAGAATTAATTTGCATAATTATCACTAAATTAAAACCTTTTTTACAAATAACAACTGCTAAAAACTAGATAACTTTAAATAGATTACCATCAAAAAAACTAAAAAACCAGCAGAAATGGTAAAAACTCACATTAGTGAATGCTTTCCTCCATGTTAAATGGACATCTTCAGGCTCTTGACTTTTATATTTGAATGGCACAAGATTGAATTCCTTAATTCAAAATATGAGACTTGTTGATTGATGGACTGGCTGCCTCGATGGTTTCTTAGACTGCAAGATGCTAATGGAAACAAATTACATCTTTGAAGCTAATGGCTGCAGCTCTCAAAACAGCTTTATAAATTTCTAACAGCTCTAAAAGTCTGAGTCAAGGGGGCTATTATCTGTGTAGTGTAGAATTTTGGTACTGTCAAAATGTATTTCAGTTTTAGAGTCACTGGCATAGATGGCCAAGGCAATGGTGTTTAAGCCCCTATTTATAGAACTATATATGCTCCTTTATACAGGTAGTGATGTGTCATTTTGTGGTCACATATTCTAATGCTCTGTTAAGTTGGTGATCTGTAAGTGACCCCAATAAGTGCTGTCAGTTGGGTTCACCTTTAGCATTGCTGAGGAGAGAGTGTATCATTAGGCTCCTTTTGTAAACCAGCAAGAAATTATTGAGTCTGGCTATGTCCGTGTACAGAGGTGCAAGTATCCTAAGATATAAGACAGCCTTGTATATAGTTTGGAGAGATTGTGTGAAATGCTGGATATGTCAGAATTGTAGTGTTTGTTAAGGCCTCTACTGATGATGCTTGAGTAGCCATGTTGTATGGCTTGTACTGTGATAGTTTTCATCTTGTGCTTTCAATCTTGTGCAGTTTGGATATTAAAGTTAAGAGCCTGAAGATGTCTATTTAACATGAAGGAAAATGTTCACTAATGTGAGTTTTAACCATTTCTGCTGGTTGTTTTGTTTTTGTGACTGTAGTTTATTTAAAACATTTTTTACTAATTTTTTTTATTATTACTATTTTAGAAAAGCTAAACTTAAAAAATGTCATTAGATTTCACAACCATTTTTTTTTTAAATTTGTCATAAACTAAGGCATTTTTTTGACATATAGTGGTACCTCAGGATATGAACATCGCAGCATATGAAATTTTCAGGATACAACATGAAATTCGAACATATTTTTGCTCCACAATATGAACAAAATCTCACCATATGATGTTACATTAGTTCGCAGCGTTACCACCATGACCATGTGTTCCTTCTAGTCAAATTTAAAAATCACAGTTCACAAAACATTTATAACAACAAATAAAATTTACATAAACTTACAATGTTAACAAGAGCTACAAATTACAATGTAGGTTTCACACACACACAAAATCAATTAGAGTGCAAATATTCAATTAATCCTGAACATGTCCAAAAACCACTTAATAAAACCAATAACCGGTATTAAATAATCGTAAAATGAACTGCGAACATTTTCGGTTCCTTCCCTAGGACCTTTCTCAAGCAGCGATTCGTCTTTAGAATAACTATGAACGAAGACCAGTAAATAGCGATATTCGAAAAATTATTCTTCCGAACAACATTTTGACTTTTGAAATGTTGTTCGGTAGAATAATTTTTCGAATATCGCTATTTACTGGTCTTCATTCATAGTTATTCTAAAGACGAATCGCTGCTTGAGAAAGGTCCTAGGGAAGGAACCGAAAACGTTCGCAGTTCATTTTACAATTATTTAATACCGGTTATTGGTTTTATTAAGTGGTTATTTTTATATTAATCTGGTATTTGAAGATTCTTTATCTGAACATGTCCATTGAAAAGGCACCTTACGACACAACCTGTGAGTAGTAATTAGCTGTATACTCCTTCCGGTGTTCGTCGACGAAAACAGACGAGATGAAAGCAACCTTGCTTCAACAAGTTCGTTTAACCAAGTCCTGAGTTCCCTTAACCAAAGTTAGATGATTCCATCCTGGCACTTCTGTTCATCGGTTTCAGTCAGCGTGTTTGTGATATATATTGATTTAAATAAACATTAATTTAAATGTAATGTAATATATGTTGATGATTTAGATAAACATTGAATGTAATATAGTATATGTTGACGATTTAAATAAACGAAATGTAGTTGGGTAGATGACGAGATGGAAAGGGAGCGAGAGTTTGCTTCATTTTGGAAGTATCTCGCTTGATGCAATCTTAATATTTTGTTGTGTTATTTTGCTTTTTTATTATTACCGTATAATCATGGATCCGAAGAAAGCAAGTGTTAGTGATAGTGGTGACAAAAAGAAAAGGATGATTACATTGGAAATGAAGCATGAGATAATAGAAAAACATGCAAGTGGAGTGCGTATTATTGATCTCACTTGGCAATATGGCTGAAACTGTTTAATGATCAGTACAATCATCAAGCAGAAGGAGGCAATAAAGGCAGTGAATCCTTTGAAAGGGTTCACAACAATTTCAAAGAAAAGGACAGCTAGACATGATGAGATGGAGAGGCTTTTATTGTTGTGGATAAAAGAGAAGGAAATAACAGGAGATACAATCACAGAAACAATAATTTGTGAGAAAGTTACTGCCATTTTCAGTGATTTGAAAGACCAAGGGGGTGAAAGCTCAGCTGAGGTAACCGACTTCAAAGCTTTTCGTGGCTGGTTCGAAAAATTTCGGAAACGCACTGGAATACATTTGGTGAAACAGCATGGTGAGGCAACAAGTTCGGACAGAAAGGCAGCCGAGGAGTTTTGCAAGCAATTTGAAGAACTGATTGCAAATGAAGGTTACATCCCACAGCAAGTTTTTAATTGCGATGAAACCACCCTCTTTTGGAAAAAATGCCATGCTGGACATACATAACAGCAGAAGAAAGAAAAATGCTAGGCCATAAAGCCATGAAGGACCGCCTTACTCTAGCCCTTTGTGCTAATGCCAGCGGGGATTGTAAAATCAAACCTTTGTTGGTGTATCATTCTGAAAATCCTCAAGCATTTAAGGCCCATAAAGTACTAAAGGAGAAACTCCAAGTTATGTGGAAGGCAAATGCAAAGGCTTGAGTTACTCGATCATTTTTTGTTGAATGGGTAAATCTGGTCAAGAAATATTTGCTGGAAAACAACCTGTCTCTGAGATGCTTGCTTATCCTTGACAATGCCCCGCTCACCCCCCTGGTCTTGAAAATTATATCCTCGATGAGTTCAACTTCATTAAGGTCCTCTACCTACCACCCAACACCACCCCTATCCTCCAGCCTATGGACCAGCAGGTGATTTCTAACTTCAAAAAATTATACATCAAGCATTTGTTCAGGCGATGTTTTGAAGTCACTGAAAATACCAATCTTACACTGCGTGAATTTTGGAAAGATCACTTCAACATAGTAATATGTCTGAAAATTATAGAGAAGGCTTGGCAGGAAGGGACTCTTCGTACAATAAATTCAGCCTGGGGAAAGTTGTGGCCCGATGCTGTTGCCCTGCGGGATTTTAAAGGATTTGAACCTGAATCTGAAGTCTAGCCTGAATTGATGAAATTGGGAAGTCCATGGGGCTGGAAGTTGAGGAGGAAGACATCAATGAACTTGTAGAGGAGCATCAAGATGAGTTGACCACTGATGAGTTGAAGGAGCTACAGGCGATGCAACACATGGAGATCCCTCAAGAGTTCAGTAAAGACGAGGGCGAGGAGAAGGAGGTTGTAACTTCGGCAGAAATAAAGGAAATCTTGAGATATTTTAAGAAAGTGACTGATTTTATTGAAAAGAAACATCCTGAAAAGGTTCATACTAGCCATACTGCTGAGTTTAATGACATTTGCCTAAGTCATTTTAGAAACATTTTAAAAAGTAGGCAAAGCCAAACCTTTTTGGATAGATATTTTATCAAGCAACCTCTATCCAGTGAAAGTGCTGGTGGAAGTGAAGGAAAGAAAGCAAAAAGCAGTGAATAAAAATTTAAAAAAATATATAGAACAACACAAATTTTTTTTATCTTTTCTAAGTTATTTTTAAATTATTGTTACATTATGTTATGTAAGTTAAGTTTTAGTATCATTTCCCTTCTTCCTCTCTTCCGCCACCAGTTTACACCTCCACCGTCGTCTATCCTCAAAGGTAAAGTGCAAATAAAACTACATTTTTTTTATCAATTATTATTCTATTATGATTATTTATACATTTACAACTGCAAAATGCATTTTTCAGTGTTTTCCTTACTATAGTTAATTTTTTTAATGTACTACTTAGCTTTAATTTGAGTGTGTTTTTCATGTTGGAACGAATTATTTGGTTTTACATGTAATCGTATGGGGAAAAATGATTCACCTTATGACATTTTCGTGATACGATCTCAGTTTCGGAACAGATTAATTTCGTATCCTGAGGTACTACTATAATCACAAATCAATACTATTGTCTTCATTTATCATTTAAGTACAGTTGTCCCTCGATAATCCGACAGGTATGGGACCAAAGGTGTGTCAGATTACCAAAAGTGTCCGGATTACTGAAAATAATTACATATTTTGCATTGTTTTGCTAGCAGTAACTTACAATATTCTCTACTCCAACTGTTTGAACAGAACTACTCACATAAAACACACGAAATGTGTGTCATCGAGTAAGAATTGGATGGGGAGATTCACATCGCGACATGCTTCTGTGCAAGCAGACACGTAACGAGGACGGGTACCTTGATGGGAGGTGCGTTGGACTACTGAGCATGTCGGATTAAAAAACATCGGACTATCGAGGGACAACTGTATTTTAAATGATAAATGAAGACAATAGTATTAATTTGTGATTTTATGATAAATTTCATACTAATAAAAATATACCACACATAATATATTCTATATTTAAGCTTGATGTTTGAAATATTAATTAGCTTCTATTCTATTTTCTGACTCATTAATAATAATTTTTCTTTTTTTAAAGTATTTTCAAATAATTATTTATAAAAACAAAACAACAGTTTTTAGAATCAATTATTTATGCATCATAAACAATGTTTTGTGTAATTTAAGGGGATTAATACAGTAGAGCAGTGTTTTTCAACCTGTGGGTCGCGAAGCCTTACACGGGGGGTCGAGGGTAAAAGAAAAAGACAAGTGTTTGTAGGTCCTACACTATATTAAAAAAAACTACAATTTCGGCAAGAAAGCTGTATCTGTTTATTATACAGTACAGTTGGTTTTTTGATTGACATTTAGGTGTGAATGATGGGTTTCGCCAGGGAGGGGCCAGAAAATGATAGCTGAAAAAGAGCTGAGCTGACCTGTAAAAAAAGTAATAAGTAGAAAAGTGGAAGTTAAAAACTGTCGTCCTAAAAAAAAAAGGTCAACAGCACTCCAAACTTAATGTTCCTATGAGGGAAGTATCATACCATACGTGTCATAAGTTATTGTTGATCCTTCTTAAATTCTCATTTTAGTCAACAATAATTTCTCTCAACAGAAAAAAAATTTAATACATAATTTTAAAAATCACTGATATAGTTTTAATATCGCCCTAGGGGGTCACCAGAACTTTTTAACTTGTAAAGGGGTCGCGTATTCAAAAAGGTTGAAAAACACTGCAGTAGAGCATCGATTATCCGACGCCAGATTAACCATCGCATCGGTTAACCGACCGTTCTAGTCGGCAAATTTCAAATGTCCACTAGTGATGTGGCACTACAATATTTGGCTATGTCTTGGCTACTTTAATATTATTTTTGTTAAATTTTGCGTGTTTCAGCTGACAACACCGGCTCGACCATTGAAGGGAGGCCAGTACTTAAATGAGACTTTTATGAATGATTGTTTGTTTTGTGAGCAATAAAATAATTTTTAACGATACAATAGCGACAATTATTATTTAAAAAAAAAATTTGTTAGGCTTAACATCAATGAAAATTCAACGCAAAGTTGGTTAATAAGTGATATAATAATTACATGGGATATACTAATATACTGTAAGGTCTTTTTATGCAGATTATTTTTATGTGATTTTGAAGTTGTGCGGTTTGTATTTCATCCAAAATTTTCTTGGACAAACATACATGTAGGCTTGTTTAGGAAGCCCGCATATAGACAGTCTCCAAAAATCGTGGAACGCTCAAAGCTCACTCCATTTGTTCCGCTGACATATAACGTTTATGGATGTAAAGGACAGCTAGATCTACCTTAATCGCTTTAGTTCCTAGCAATTTTTGATATAAATGTAATTAAACATAAAAAATACTTAAAACTGAAAAAAACGAAAGAAATGCGTTAATTTTGAAGAAAAAGCTTCAAAGTTTAACTTCCTTTGTCTCGCCCTTCTGTGAAATTTAACACCGATGAGTCATTGTTTACACATCTGGATGACCTTGAACACAGCTGGAGTTGGATTTCCCGGGGCATTCTCATAGACGTCGCGGGAGGACAAGGGTTTAAAGTAGGGTGAACACTAGCTGGCCGTATATTTTTAAATATTTTTAAAAAATTTGGAGACTTAAAAAACATTCCAAAAATTCAAAAAAAAAATTCCAAAATGGCCTTAAGGACCGTGTTTTATGTAACGCTATGTAACCTGCCCGAGTTAACTCGGGCGAGGAACTAAAGGGGTTTTAATTAACTCTTCACATCCAGATGTCAGTGATTTGTTTTTAGAGTGAGCTTTTGCAATTCGGGGATTCCCCTTGTACATGATACCATCGACAAGTCGCTATTACATCATTCTGAGTTTCGCATTGAAAGGTATAAACTGTAATTGTTTTGAAATTAAATTTTATATGAATTTCTTTCAGACATTCGAAGTAATTTATTAAGCAGCCTATTTCTTTTAATTTCTGCAAACTTTTTTATGCGGTTTTAAGTTAATTTTAACTCGTTGTTTTGGTTTTATGCGATTTTAGAAAATTACGGAACGTATCCCTACTTTTTCAAGGCAAGTAAAGTCTTTTTTTATGTGAATTTTTTATATGCGCTTTTCTGTAGAACATATCCACCGCATAAAATGAGACCTTGCAGTACTATACTAATAATGTATTTTTTTTCATTCTTTTCGGTTATCTGATTTTTTCAGTTATCTGACCAACCTGAGTCCCCAATTGAGTCGGATAATCGATGCTCTATTGTACTTACAATTACAGTGCATCAGAAGTTTTCATTCTTCTGTGCTTTAAATATATTAAATATTCTTGTTAATTTGAATAATTATTAAGTTTCATAATTTTTTATATTTGTTATAATTTTAAAATGTTTAGGTTTCTTGAAGGAGTATCTCCTTACATATGGTGTGCTCTTGGAATTGGTCTTGCAATATCTCTCTCAGTAGTTGGAGCTGCTTCGTGAGTTGATTTTAATTCTATTGTTTTATATAAAATAGTATAGGCTTTGTATTAATTTTAATGATTTTAAGATAAAGCAATTAAAATTATGCCATTATTTTTCTTGTGAATAAACACAATTAAATTCATTATTTTATTTAAATAAGGATACACTAGCTTGGTATTTTCATATTAAAATACTTTCTGGAATTTATTATTATTAATATTATTACTATTATTGCAATTTTATAAAACTGAAATGATATAAAGATTCTTTTAATAAATAAAGCATGCATGCCATAACTTTGTAAAAGCAAAAAAAAACTTTTCAGGAGAGTTAAAAAAACACTGCATAGTGAATGAATTCCTTCAAGTCTTGAAGGAATTCATTTTAATTTTACAATAAAATATTAAAAAAAACTAACTAGGTTACAAATTCTCTGGAATAATAAAATGTTGTAAACATGATGCTGTAACGTTTTAAGCACCAAATTTCTTGTGACTTACACTTTGGGTTCTTAAAATGTTACGACTTGCACATAAATTCAACTTCAAAATACAGCCACATATGATGCCACTAACAATGCAATATTTTTTTTTTGCAGCAGAAAACATTGCATTTAGAGTTAATTTCTTAATAAAATGTACTTACAAGGGGACCTTACCGTCTCGGAAATTCAGTTCGGGATGAGACTTGGCAGGTTCGTAGTATACCTCAAGGGTGTCCACCCAGAAGAATTGTAAAGTGCACTAGCCAGAAGATTCCGAGAAAAAAGGCTCTAAAATTTTAAGCGCAGCTTATATACCGATCGGTTCTACCTTATGGTAGTACAGCAAAGTGGCTCAGTCCGTAGCGTACTTGCCTGCAACGTGGTGCGACCTAGGTTCGATCCTACCTTCTGCAAACTTTTTTTTTTTTTATTGGTTTAAAAATTATAACAATTTTTAAATAAAGTTAATGACGTAAAAATATTATCAATTAAATCATAAATACTTTTATTTTATTTATGAAATGACTGTTACAGCGGATTAAAATGTGAATTAAAGATAACATTTTATTTTTCAAAAGTTGAATAATTTCAAATGCATTTTTAATGGAGGTAAATTAAAACTTTAATTACCACAATTTATAGTACATTCTCGTAACAAACAATAACTGTGTACCAAATTTCAACTTT